>NW_007360337.1:0-160659 GCF_000271585.1 Trametes versicolor FP-101664 SS1
AGATGAGAGATAGAAGATGGAGAAAAGAAAGTCCTGCGCGAGGATGACCCACATACCTTTGCTCAACGTCTTTATATACACATCCCATCGAGTGGATGCACGCCGCAACAGCACACGATACACGAGGAATGCACATCGCGGATTGGTCGTACTCATGGTGGACACCGTTGACTGAAAAACATGAAACCGTTCGACAAGGAGCACCTGAAACACTGAAGTACAGTAAATGCAGTACAGCATCGCGCACAGCTCCAGAACTGGAAATTAAGCGCCGATGACGCAAGAACCTAGAACGAGCCTAAAGGAGTCATCGGCCCGAAGCCATGCGAGAACCACGCGATTTAATTGATCCAGCTTTTCGTCAATACTGGTGGGCAAGACCTGAACACTGGCGTGTCCAGGAAAATGTGGGTTGGAGGTGGTCCGCGCAAAAGGATTATGTCAATGAATCGACCCCGGGTAGAGCGTTCTATTTCTGAGTGCCTCAGAGTACCTGGACGAGCGGCAGAGAGCGACTTTCCAACTTCAACGAAGCAAGGCACAAGGGCCCACGGCATTGATGCGCCCTATTTCCATATATAGATAGACCGCCGATCAGATGACCACGTGGGCGGGAGACGCCAGCCGGCCACTCACGCATTGGTGCCAGTGGACGGCGGGCGGCAAGACTTGCAGAACATCGTCCGCTACCGCCATGTCCGCCAGCTCTGCAGCCGGTCCTAGCTCATCTTCGACCCCGTTGGCGCCCTCAAATGGACGTGAGGCTCCCGAGAGCGACGGCTACAGGGCGATTTTCGGAAAGGACAAGAAACCAATCCCGAGATGGGTGCCCATTGCGCTCGTAAGTGTATGCGCCGCTGTTCACACGTTCTCTAATGTTATATGCGTTCTCGCGCTTTAGCTTGCCTTCTCTACGGTCGCGATGAGCGTACCGATACTTATGCTGCGCCGAAGTAGAGCTGCGACTCTTGGCAAAGCACTCGCGGAAGCACCCCCACCACCGACTCGTCGATCTACCTCTGCCGGCATTCCTATAGTCAACCCGAACGCGACCTCCCTACCCCTATCTATAGCACGTCCACGCTCATTACCATCTACTACCGGGGCTGCAAAACCTGAAGACGACTTTAACGGCGCATTGCATTGTGCGAAGGCTTTCGGTCTTGCAACACTCCTCGTCGGAACCGGTGCATTGACAACTGTCTGGGGAATCAGGACATACATGGGCGTGGAGACGGTACGTGCAGCCTTTGCTCAGAGTGTACATAACTCATATGCCTGGCTTCTCCACTAGACGCAAGAGTTCGCCGACAGAATGCGTCTAGCCATCCTCTCCCGAATGCCGCAACTTTCATCCCGGATACATCGACTGCCGGAAGTCGAAGACGATGTATCAAGTTTACCAGGAGAATCGTCTGAGGCACCGGCAATGTCTATTACTCTGTCTCCGTCGGAAGTCGAGGGGTGGAACTGGCCTGCGGCCGAGCAGCGACTGCGGGAGGCATTCGACAAGGACGGGTTCTCGGGCTGGGCGGCTGCTGCGCTCCGAGAACTTGAAGCCGAGGGTCGACGTGAGAGGACGAAGCGAGGTCATGTATAGCGTCTCTACCTCAATCGACTGCTCTAGCGCTGTGCTGCCGTGCACCTGCGGACTTGCGCAAACGTACATGTGGGTGCACAATAAGCGCCCTGCTTGTGCATTTCATCGGCCCGGCGCTTGCGTCACCGGGCCCAGGGCCAGGAGGTGTGCGCGTCGTTGGCGTCCAAGCCCCGAGGCCCATAGCCTCAAACGTTTACACCCGATATCTTGCACACGACCCGCTGCCCTCTTGCGTTCCTCATACGAAGCTCGCAGCATGTGTAGCTTGCTCGGTGTGGGCTAGAACCCATGTGGGCGACGAGGCTTGGCATCGTTGATGCTAGCCGGGCACACTCCAACGATCTCGACGATCTCTAGTTTTGCTTGGCGGCATTCCTATCGCCCGTGAGTCGTCTTCTCAAGCTACTAATCAACTACTCATGGTTCATCACTGTTCCGAAGTTGTTTGCATGTAGCCTAGCCAAGCCTGGCACGGTCGCCGGCGGTGCGAATCGACAAAGGCCCATGAGGACATGGCTTCCTGACATTCGACATTCTCACACCCGCCTAGAGCGGTAGTCGCAACAACGCGTTCACCGACCTCGGCACGGCTTCTATTCATCTGCAACAGATAGGATGCTCGTGGTGGCACGGTGCGTCACTGATGTTAGAGCAAGTCGGCGCAGCTGTGAACTCCGACCCTTGACGAAGCACAACAACATCGTTGCTCTCGCTTGAGTACATCGCTCCTGAACCTGATGACCTCTTGCGACCACCTGGCTTGGACCTTGTGGCACTGCAGCAGCGGGGTGCGGATAACGTCGTTGTACTGAGTTGTGTTGTCATCGGGTTGAACAACGAGGCCGATGGCTTGGCATCTGCTTACATTGGAGGGTAGCATGGTGCTGGCGATCTCTTTCCACCACCTGCAGCGCCAGCCATGTGGAATTATTCGTCCAGAATGCAGATAGCGACCAGACAATTCAACCGCCTCTGGAGAGCGAGACGGAACATATCCGTCGGCGACACAAACTACTCAGAGGCTACGGACTTTGCCAACACGACAATTGAGCAGCAGTCAACACTAGTCTACCCCACAAACCCCAAAGTAAATCCGAGTAAGTGGATACTTCTATCTTCCTGGTTGTGGGGGAAGCTCATATCACCCGAACCCCAGGTAGGGGCCCGGAACGTCCGGCGGATCACTAAATCCGTTCTTCGAGAGAAGCGCCATGCCCACGATCGCATGGAGGATGCTTCCGCCCGGAGGAAGTCCTATCACGCCCTCTGTCGCAACCCTCTGTGCCCTCGTGATGGTCAGGCCCTGGGGCGTACAGCACATACCAGAGTCGGCCTTTCGCGACCAGCGTGGATTGGCGGCCATGCGGGTCGCCACATCGCAACGTGCTCCTCCTCGGACCTGCTACATCCATCACGGCGTCGGGCGACCACCAGCGATAGCTGCGAAGTATAAAAGCTGCGTGGTGCGCGTCCTCCAATTCTCCAGGCGATCTCGTTCCCGTCTTCGCTCCAGACAGACTTTCACCAGTCCCAGTCTCACTTCCGCACTCCCGCACTCCCTCACACCGTTCACGGACGCCTACCCCCCACCAATTCAACAATGTTCGCATTCAAGAAGGTCTTCGCGTCCGTCTTCCTCGCGGTGCTCTGCGCGAGCTCCGCCACTGCGGTGCCATACCCCGTGAGCTCCAAGTTCGCGACGCACCGCACTCGTGAGATCAGCCGGGACTTCAAGGTCGAGGCTTACAACCCCGAGTCGTCCTTCGAGGTACGTCCCACCCCCGCTCCGTAGCGCCTGCACAGCTGACACCCGCGCTCTCGCAGACCTTCGGGGCTGGTATCGACCACCCTCTGTCTAAGCGCGCCGACGCGTCCATCGAGGACTCGGCGATCGCCTTCGTTCAGTCGCGCGCCGGCGTTGACTCCGATGCCGTGCACGTCCGCTCCGCCTTCGAGGGCGAGGTCGCGCACCACGTCTACGTCAAGCAGCAGCTGGCCGGCATCCCCTTCGCCAACGCCGTCGCGAACGTCGCCTTCAACAAGGACAACAAGGTCGTCGCGTTCGGCTCCTCCTTCGTCCAGGTCCCTAAGGCGAAGCTCGCCACCACCCCCTCCGTCGCGGTCGCGGACGCGATCGCCGCCGCCGAGGAGCTCCTGAGCGGCACCCACGACGCCGAGAACTTCCCCGAGCCCACGCTCGAGTGGTTCGCGAAGGAGGACGGCTCCGTCGCCCTCACCCACGTGTTCCAGGTCCGCAACGAGGAGGCCGGCACGTGGTTCGAGGCGTTCGTCGACGCCCACTCTGGCGACCTCATCTCGGTCACCGACTTCGTCAGCAAGGCTTCGGTGAGCTCGATTTCTGAGGAACAGTATGAACTCAGCTAACTAGTACCCACAGTACCTTGTCCTCCCCATCACCAAGGAGGTCCTTACCCAGGGCTTCCAGACCGTTGTCGACCCCCAGGACACCACCGCCTCCCCCAACGGCTGGCACAGTGATGGCACGACTACGACCACCACTACCGCTGGCAACAACGTGATTGCGTTCAAGAGCAGCCAGTCGTCGACGACCTCGCAGTCCGGCACCGGCCTCGTTTTCAACTACCCCCAGAGCGCAAGCACCGCGCCCACCACTACCGCGAACGTGAACGCCGCACGCGTCAACGCGTTCTACATCGTCAACTCCATCCACGACATCACGTACAAGTACGGCTTCACCGAGGCCGCGTTCAACTTCCAGACGAACAACTTCGGCAAGGGCGGCAAGGGCGCAGACCGCGTCACCGTGTCCGTCCAGGACTCCGCCGGCACCGACAACGCCGACTTCTCGACTCCCCCCGACGGCCAGAGCGGCGCGATGCGCATGTTCCTGTGGGACCTCACCAGCCCCCAGCGCGACGGTGCCCTTGAGAACGACATCGTCTCGCACGAGAACACCCACGGTCTCACCAACCGCCTCACCGGTGGTGGAACTGGCCGCTGCCTCCAGACCACCGAGGCTGGCGGTCTCGGTGAGGGCTGGTCCGACGCTTTCGCTGAGTGAGTCGCACTGGTTATATTCTGCACGCCTGACGCTAACGATCACCCTCTACAGCTGGCTCGAGAAGACCGACTCGTCCGTCCCCGACTACGTCATGGGCCAGTACGTGATCGCCGACTCCGCGGGTATCCGCTCGCACCCCTACTCGACCTCCGCGACCGTCAACCCCCTGCGCTACTCGTCCGTGAAGACGCTCAACGAGGTGCACAACATCGGCGAGGTCTGGGCGAACATGCTGCACAACGTGTACGCCGCGCTCGTCAGCGCACACGGCTTCTCCACGACCGCGCGCACGGACCCCACCGGCACCGCCGGCAACGTCGTCTTCTTGCACCTCTTCATCGACGCGCTCTCGCTGCAGCCGTGCAACCCGACGTTCCTCACCGCGCGTGACGCGTGGATCCAGGCGGACGCGAACCGCTTCGGGGGCGCGAACAAGTGCACGCTCTGGAATGCGTTCGCGAGCCGTGGCCTCGGCGTAAACGCGGCGAGCCACAACGACAACACCGCCGTCCCCTCGGGCTGCTAAGCAGCTGGCGGGTGGTCTACGAATTGATACTATTTACGCGGGTATTTACGAGTAGGCTGGACGGACTGTTTTGGATGGAATGTTGTACTCAAGTGTAGTCAGTGGGATTATTGGGAAAAAGTAGCATGCAATGTTATGTGTTTTATCCTGTGCCATTTCTTGTTCGTGCCAACGCGTGATACACCGGTCGTCCATGGGTTTCAGGCTCGAACTTGAGATGCACAACTTGAGATGCACACGGTGCAGGAATGTTCGCCGTTACTTTCGCCATTATGTTTCCCTCTGATGGGGCAAGCTTCTCGAACTTCGAGTCTCCTCCCTACGGCTTGAGATTCTCAGAGTGTATAATGATATGATTAGCCATGCGCACGCCACACATCCGATGTCCCAGGCTTGTTCAGTGGACCAACACCTCCCCGGTCATTTGTACATGTGGACGCGAGTGGTCTCAGATCTTAGCGTCGGAACTTGCCGCCCACCGAGCAATATTATGCTCACTTTTCGACCACTCTCCATCTGACACGCACGACATGTACCCACCGCCCTCAGCACGAAATGGTTCCGCGAAAGTGGCATGCTCATGGCGGCATCAAGCAACCGGCGAAATAATGAGGAACGCGAGTAGACGCCGGGGGAGTATATAAAGAGCCTACGGCCCGGCCAGTGTGCGACAACACAGGGGCTCACTGGCAACTTCGCGACAGCTCACTCTCCTTGACACGCCACCACCACCAGTCCCCCTGAGTCTTGTCTGTGCTTTCTTGAACGTGAAAGCTTAGATACTGGTACGTGACTACACGCGCGCGTCATGGGTTGCCATTTTGATCATGCTCTCATGCTGCTTTTTACGTTTAGTGAGCCACCGAAGCGAGGGAATAAACCCACGCACGACCGCATCATCTCCCCCTCGTTCCCAACCACTTCAAGCACTCATGAACGCAGCTCAGCCAGTTCTTACTCCTCAGGAGAAAGTTCCCGTAGAGATCTGGCTCGAGATACTCGCGCTGGTGCCCGCGACGGCGGACCTCCATAGTTTGAGCGTCGCCAGCCGCAAATTCTACGACCTCACCGTCCGCGCATTGCACCGCAACATCGTATGGCTCGATCCGGCGCACGCAGCTCGCAGCCTCCCGGTATGGGATACCTATCCGGGCATGGACCTTGCGGTCCGCTCACTCGAGCTCGGGGTATCCGCCGTGCTGCCCGGCATGTCCTCTACTCTGATCGGACTCGACGGACAGCCCGAGGCCGAGCCGGTGCGCCGCCCACACCTGCTCGAGGATGGCATTCTCCTGCAGCATACCGTCCGGTACCACGGCATGTGTAGCCAGTCGACGGCCGGATTTGCATCCCCTGCGCTGCACGACGCCATGTTCGCGCGCATCGGCACGTTCAAGAACATCTCCACGCTCGCATTCACCGACATGATCATCACCAACACGCACTTCGCGCTCATCCACAGCCTCCCCCAGCTCCGCGCCCTGCGCCTCGACCTCTGCCTCTTCCGCGAGGGCCGCGGCGGCCCGCCCCTCACGTTCAACCACGCAGACCTGCCGCTCACCGAGCTCACGATCACCAACCTGCGCCGCCAGATCTCGGCGATGGTGCTCGCGCAGGTGCACTTCGACGAGCACTCCGGGAACCTCACGACGGTGCTCGCGCTGTGCACCGCGCGCACGCTCCGCACGCTCACCGTCGACGCGAGCGCGGACGTGTTCCGGCTGATCTACAACGCGTGGAACGCGGACGCGCGGGGGTGGGCGATCCCCCCACAGCTCGCGCACGTCTTCGTCGTGCGCCGCCGCTCCGCGCGCGGGGAGGCGCAGCCGGTGTACCTCGGGGAGGAGGCGTTCCCGCACACGGACCTGTACCACTTTGCAGTTCGGGCGCTGAGTCTGCGCACGCTGTCGACGCCGATCTTCGTGCCCCCGAACACGACCATCGCCCCCGAGGCGCTGCCGTTGGGGCTGGAGCGGTTCGCGGCCCCGGTGGAGACGGCGTCGGCGGTCGCGGCGGCGCGGGATGTGCAGGCGCTGGGCGTGCTGAAGTGTGCGCTGGACGGGAGGGATGCGATTCAGGCGCTCGAGAGCGTGGCGGCCTCCCGGCCGGGGCTGAAGATGCTCATGCTGGAGCTGCGGGGGTGGGATGAGGAAGTGTTGTCTGCGGTCGTGAAGCTGTTCAAGGAGCTCCGGCGCCTCAAGATCGTGTACGAGGGCACCGACGGTCCGAGCGAGGTACGCATCCCGTCGTGCTTCTCGTCTTCGAACATCGCTGACGCTGCCGGACTCTGCAGGACTTCTTGGTCACACTCGGTCCCGAGTTCCTGTCCAGGATGTCGCACCTGCACACGCTGCAGATCTACGCGCAGCCGGAGCTGGTGGGCACCAAGGCGAACCACCCGGCGTACCTGTACGACTGCTCGTTCGAGTCGATCGAGGAGGAGCTTGCGAACCTGGTGATACCGTACAACAGGTACTGTCCGACCCTCCGGAAAGTGCAGTTCCTCACTGGGTACGTTGTCGCCCGCACGTGGGACGGGGCTGGGTGGGCGGTTGAGCGGCTGCGTCGGCTGGAGGTGAAGGACGACCTCAGCTTCTGAAGTTCATAGCATATCCTTCGGGGTACTAAAAAGTAGCAACAGCTGTCTTGTTGTGCTAGTTTGTCGTATACTTGTGCTCCTGTGTACGCGTTCAGTAGTACGTATAGCATCGCTTATACTTGGCGCTTTCCTATACGCGCTAGCCGCCTTCAAATCCGAATGTGTACTGCTTCAATTCTAGACTGCCACGGTTACGGAACATAAGTACGTGTATACTCGTACGAGACCAGCATATTATGCAACGTTTGCGCGTGAGTACGTCTGCATTCTACGCGGTTGGAGGCGCGTCGATACACGATCACGTGGTCTACGCGCGAAGCGGGAGTGGCAAAGTTGAACTTTGACGCCGGGCCCGGGTTGTTCTTGTCTCTGTCGTTGATGTCGCTTACCTCCCCCAGCCCTCCCCGCTAACTCTCTCATCCCCTCATCACCCCCAGCAGCGACACACTACTCCCAAGAATGTGGTCAAAAATCAGCAGCGCACTAAAACGCCCCGAGACACCAGTGCTCGACACCGAACGCGACGACGGCCTCAAGCCCCCATCCGTCCTCTCCACCGTATTCAACCAGCACCCCAACCTCTCCAACTTCCACGAGCCCTCAGAGGTGCCCTTTCCCACCCCAAGTCCTCCTGCGTCACCCTCCAAGAACGGCCGCCGCGGTATCTTCAAGCGCACCCCCAAGACATACTCCGAGAACGACCAGCCCCCTCAGGGCTCTCAGCTATCCCTCAAGCTTTCAATTCCCCACCTGAAGAAAGTAAAGTCATCCATTGCGCCTAACTCTGCTAGTGAGTGTCTCCTCTTCTTTCTGGTCTCGGTGGCACAGTCCGTTGGTGTCGCTGGCCGTCGTCGCGCATGGGAACCCGTCAGGGATGCCATATGCTCCTGCCACCTCGGGCACAGACGCGCCCATAGCTGCCTACATATGATGTCAGTTGTGCTTCATTCCTGTCTCTCTTGAGGCACGCAGGAGCCGAATACGAGTCTGCTGGTTGAATCATGCAGGGTAATCTGCCCGTTTTGTTCGGGGCTGCCTTTGCACCTTGTGCACCTGTTTGTGAGGCGCGCCGCCCATGCTCTGTGGCACCTTACTCTTGACATGCCCTCTGGCTGTTGTCATCATTCCCACCAAGCTCTTGTCACCCGTATCATTCTTCAACCATTCGATGCTGACGTCGACAAATTAGGTTCTATTGCCTCTGACGCCTCTTCAAGTCGAGCCTCGATAGAGTCAAGTCAACCACGACCATCTCAGGACTCCATACGCTCACCAGAGGTCCCTCGTGCGCCCAACACTCCCATCGGCGACAGGTTCAATTCACTCCGTTCAATTCTCCGCGACCCCAACACGCCTGCGACAGGCCAGAGTGTCCGCTTCTTCTCCCGCGATGCCTACAAATTCATCAGCCCCGACGCCTCCGCCGCAAGCGCAACAGGTAGCGAACCTGAAGCTGCCTCGTTCGGCGCACGTATCAAAGCGAGCACTAGCACGCCTGTACGACCGCCCCTCGCGGACGTGTTCTCACCACCCCAGTCTTCGTTGATGAAGCCTCTACCTCCTCCGAATCACTCTAACCTCTTCGACCTCTCGTCGGACATGGACTTGCCGCCAATACCTATCGGCAAGGACACACAGCTGCTCGACACCGCTATCGAACTACCTTCATACGCAGACACTGACGGCACGATACTTCGCCCATCAGAGCTGGATGGCGAGTTCCGTTCGAGTACGCCCTCAAATAATCGTCCATCATCAAGTATGCACGATCGCAGCCAGTCCTTCAGTTTCGGCCAGACAGTCTTCCACTCCCTTTCGAACGGGGGTCGGGATTCGCCAGCGTCTGCAAACTCCTCTAGCTCGTTCTCCCGGGGTTCTTTGAAGCTCAAGCGCAACCGTGCTTACAGCGACACTGTCTTCCACTCCTTTGCGCCATCATCCGCTCCTAGAGAAGGCGCTCTCCCGGAGGCAGACATCGACGACAGGTCCTCCAGCGCACTCGTACTGTATCCAACACCCGAGTCTCCAGAGAAGGAGAAGGACCCTTTCGGCGCAAATGCGCGAGCCTACTACACCCCTGGCACCGGCGTACCTCCAACCCCTCCATCCTCCGCGCCTGCCCATAGTCGCAAAGCTTCCCGTGAGGAGGACATGATCCTCTCCCTCCGGACACAGCTCGCGCTCCAGACGGAGTTGTGCGCACAGTACGAGGTCGACCTTGGCGCACGCGACGAGATCACCCGGATGCTGCAGTCGCGGCTCGAGGAGACCGAGAAGGAGTGCGAGAAGCGTAAGGGCATCAACGGCCGCTGGCGCAAACGCGTCGCGGAGCTCGAGCGCTACGTGCACCAGATGCAGGACGAGCTCGACCGCAGCCGCGAGGAGAGCGTCGACCGCAGCGTCATGGACGAGGCGTCCGGCCAGGCGCTCCGCTCCCTGCACAAGCGCATCGGGGAGCTCGAGCGCGACAAGGCTGTGTTTGAGAAGCGGGAGCAGCGCGCGTCCGAGGAGCTCAAGGAGACCAAGGCCGCGCTCGAGAGCGTCAAGGAGGAGCTCGCCCGCCGGGACGAGGCGGAGCGCGAGCTCAAGAACGGCATCGCACTCGCGCGCGAGCAGATGGAGTCGATGGACGTCAGCATGATGGAGGAGGCCGAGCGGTCGCGCGTCATTTCTACCGTTGCGCTGGACGACGAGCTCAAGGCCGCGAAGGCGACGAACGACGCGCTTCACGCACAACAACTCGCGATGGAGACACAGCTCGCGGACGCGCGCGAGGACGCACTCAGTGCGAACGGCGAGCTCGTTGTGCTCAAGGCGGAGCTCGAGGCGCAGTGGCGCGGGACGGAGGCGCAGACCGAGCGTATTGCGGAGCTTGAGCGCGAGCGCGAGGAGATGCGTGGGGAGGTCGAGGCGCTCAACGCGCGCATCAGTGAGATGGAGGGCGAGTGGACGTTGGCGGAGAACAGGAAGAACGAGCTCGAGGCGGAGGTGCAAGACCTGTGGAACGCGAAGGAGGAGCTCGAGAGGGAGCGTAGTGAGGTAAGTTCGCGTAGTATCCAGGATTATAACCGCAGGTTGACACTGGCTTTGCAGGTGGACGAGCAGCTCCGCTCCGAGCAGGAGCATGCTGAGGAGCTTACTCGCGCGCTGCGCGAACGCGAGGACAAGGTTACCGCGCTCCAGAATGAGCAGAAGTTCGCCGAGGACCGCGCCTCCCGGCTCGAATCGCGCCTGCGCGAACGCGAGGCGGAGCTCGCCGAGCTCTCGAAGAAGGATTCGGAGCGCGAGAACGACGCGGAGACGGCGCAGGGCGAGATCACGAAGATGAAGCGCGAGCACGCGCGGATCGTGAACGAGCAGAGCCGCACGCTGCAGGACGTCGTCGCGCGCGAGGTCGAGGCGCGCGCGGCGATGGAGGCGATGGTGCGCGAGAAGGCGGAGACGGACGTGCAGCTCGCGAGCCTCAGGGAGCGCGCGGCCGCGCTCACGGCGGAGGTCGAGCGGCTGAGGCGCCAGGTGCACGAGCTCCAGCAGGAGAGCGCGGACAAGGAGGTGAAGCTGGTGCAGTACTCGAAGAAGCACACGCAGGACAAGGAGGACCTGGACGGGCTCAATATCGCGCTGGACTCGAAGCAGCAGGAGCTCGAGATGGTAAGTCTTGCAGTTTATGTCTGTTCTGTGCAACGATGCTTACTGTATATCTTAGCTCAAGAGGCGTCTGAACGTTCGCGGTACCGCCGGCAGCACACCCGCATCCTCTGCAAAGATCCCTGCTCAACGTCGCGAATCGTCCATTTTCGGCACACCCAGCGTCGCCGGCTCCCGCCCGCCCTCTGCACTCTCTGACACTGGGAGCGTTGCAAAGGACCGTCGTATGAGCGAGACGCCCTCAACGGCGACCAAGTCCACGTTTGGCAGGCCTGTCCGCCCCAACGCCTCTGCGAGTACATCCAAGCCCCTGCCCCTGAAGCGCTCGTCCGTCGAGGGTGCCATGGGTCCGCCCCCCTCTCTCGCTCGCAGCTCGTCCGCAACCGCCACACCCACGCGCATTCCATCCGGGCCCTCCGCGGTGCGAGCGGGTTCGACCCCGAGCACGATCAAGGCGCCTATGCACCAACGGCGCGTGTCGGCGTCAATCCTGGAGCCGTCAAAGCTGCGTGCGTCGACGTCGGGCAGCAGAGAGAAGCTGGACAAGTTGGAGAAGCTGCCGTCGGTGTCGTCGATGAGCGAGCCGGAGGAGAAGGAGAACTCGGCGCCATCGTCGCGCGCGAGCTCGACGAGTTCGACAGGATCCGCGACGAAGGCGGCGCGGAGGATGAGCGCGATGCCCGCTTGAGCAGCACCAGTTGGCTGAGGAGGAAGAGAAAGAGGTCGCCGGCATCTCCCATCATCTGTATTGATACGTCTTGCATCTCATCCTCGCATCTATACCGCCCCTATGGACTTACTCCCTCATCTCACCCCGTCCCCGTCCCCGTCTCCGACATCCCCCTACCTAGTCTCTGCCATTTGTCGATAAACATCGCCGCATCAGCTTCCCGCACGCATTCACCCGTATATGCATCTCACCTCACCGTCTCCCGCCTTGAACTTATGCAGTTATGTACTTTGCTTTCGCTGTGTACTTGATATCGCTGCTGCTGTCCTCTCTCGTCCTCTTCTCTCCCAACCGACCAACCGAGCTCACCTCTTCCTACTCTACTCCCAAATTCGTTTCCCTGTCGCTCGCCGTCTTGCCCGGCCGTGCTTATGCCGACCGCTGCGCACCCAGTTCGAACCAGACTGCCTCCTCGCTCTAAGTATTACGGTTACCCCTGTCAGTCCCCTGTCCATTGTCCATGTTGCCCGCGCCGTTCCGATGCATCCAATTATTATCTATTCCGTATCTCATGAGTTATTCGATACATATACACGATCGTGTTCAGCGAAAATCAAGATTGAGTGGGTATAAGCATAGTCCAGGTAACGATAATAGGAAACATAGGGGACCCAGCCCTCCACGACGCTTGAGTGCGATTTTTGGTCCTTTGCAACGCGACCTTCGGTTCACCGACTGGGGTCCTGTGCTTCGCCTTTCTTGTTAGGTTTGAATCGTTGGCTCACCGCTCTCGCCCACTGGCGCACGACCAGCAACGGATTTGAATTCGAAATCGTACACGACCGCTGACTCCTTTATTCGTACATTGAGAGAAACACCTTCACTATGGGATGCAGCACGAGGCTTACTTGCGCAAGTCAGCGAAGCGCGCCTTGTACCTCTCGGTGATGTAGGCCTGTATCACAGACGGTATCAGCACATACACTAACATTGCACGAAGAACAGCCCTTACCTCATCGAACGTAGCCTGGAAACTCTCGCGGGCGAGCAGGTCCTGGGCATACTTGCCAAAGCGCGCCAGCCGGCCGGTGCCCGAAGTAAGCACCGCCAGCACACGCGGCCCCTCGCCCCTCGGGTACCCGCCCAAGTCCTCCTTGAGCGTCACCCGCGCGCGTCCGAGGAACGGCGTGAGCGCGACGTCCGCGATCGAGTACGCCCCAACCGCGAACCCGCTCTCGGGCAGGAGCGCCTGGAGGTGCTCGACGGCCGTGAGGAAGTCCTCCTCGGACGACTTGCCCTGCGAGAACGCGTGCCAGGCGGGGATGAACTTGGTCGAGACGCCGTCGATGAAGAAGCGCGCCTGAGCGCGCTTCACGGGGTCGTGCGGGAGGAGGTGCGAGTGCGGGAAGAGGTCCGCGACGAACTCGACGAGGATGAGCGACTCGGCGAGCTTTATGGACTCGGGGGAGGGCTGGTCCGGGGGTACGTGCGGGCCGCCGTAGGCGATGGCGGGGACCTATAGTGGGGGTGGCGTTAGGTTAAGCATGCTTCGCGGGGAGGAGTTAGGAGGGCTCGTACCTTGCTCGCCGGGTTGACCTTGGGCGCGTACCACTCAGGCTTGTTCTGGAGGTCGATCTGGAACTGCTCGACATTATGGTGGGCCTTGGCCTCATGGAGCGCGATCTCAACCTATGTACGGTGTTAGTATATGTCTTTTGCGGCCGCGACGACAGTGGCAGCTCACCCTCTGGGCGAAGGGGCAGATCTACGAATATGAGAGCTTGTAAGTCGCAAGTAGGTATGATAGTTTGCTGGAGACGTACCTTGGCAGTGTAGAGGGTGATTCTCTCGGGCATGGCTAGAGGTGTATGTGGGTTGAACGAGGGATAGGAGGGCGTCCTGGCTCCAGTCCAGGGCGGAATGGAGCCCTTTATAAAGCTTGCGAGGCTTCTCACGAACTCAATCGAACGTATATGGTTTGGAAGTGCGCGCAGTTTGGGCGCGAGATGGCACCATCGGCAGGCTTATAAAGCACCTCTTCCCATGTCCCTGTTCTCGACATGATGGAGTTGCTAAAAACAGCCGAGAATTCGTGCAGAAGGTGTGCTTGGATAGGGCCTGATACATGAGCCACATCTTCACAGATGTTAGAAGCAGATGGCGTGAACGCAAGGACTCGACCTCGGCATGTGCTGCGGAATCCTGAGAGCTCGTAGTAGGTTGTGTTGTGGCAGTGGGACAAGGAAGGAAAGCCGAGATCTGAGATACACCCCGAGGAGTGCCATATGCATGCATGTGTCGGTGACCCCTTTCGCGTCGGTCCTTCTCTACCAAAGCGTGTCGCAACACGGTCGAAGGGCTTTCGGAGGACGCGCTGGGCTGAGGAGGAGATGAGGGCGGAAGACAAGGAGCGCTGGTGTGCTCGGACGCGACGCGACGCGATCGACTCCGGGCCGCAAGGACCGTCCCGGGCGCTCCGTTCACTCAGGGTGACGCAGACGGATCGCTGCCGCCGCCTGCCTCTCCTCCGTCTCTCATCCCGGGACGCGACACTCAGCTTGTTACCACTCCCAAATAAGCCAGAAACCATCGGAGTACATCTTTTAGCTACTACCATCATCGCTTACAAGCTCGTAATCCTGCAAACGGTCTCACTGAGCCTTCTGCGTCCCCCAACCCGTGCATGGACTGCCCAAATTGCGAGCTCACCCAAAGAAGATTCTACTGCGAGAATTGTCTCAGGACACAGTGCGTGCTTCTTTTCTCTTCAAATGCGGTTGAAACGCATCTTACTTGGTATCCTGCTGCAGTCTGCTCAACTTCCGATCGCAGACCCAACATGCTGCGGCAGACAGAGACGCCCACATCTCCGCGGCGGAGAAGGCTCTCACCACCGTCGTGGACCCTGCACGCCTTCGTAGGGCCGAGCTGAAGGGGCGAGAAGAGAGGGTCCAAGAAATTTGGGACGGCGTGAACGAGGTTCGAGGCACGAACGAGCGATGTGCGTCCAATATACCTTCGGCCTTTGTCCGCGTGCTAACGTCTAGCAGTACGCGAACGGGTGCAGACCTTGAGGAGCACACTCGCCACTCGAAGACGAACTCTTGCTATCGCAACTTCCACCTTTGTACATCCCCATGCGTCGACTCCTTCAACTTCCGCTTCCCCACCCTACGCGCCCATCACTGGATCGCCGCAGGCAGGGCGTGCCATAGCCTCCAGTCGCCCGACCTCCTCAATCTCTTCGCACTCGCCTACCCCATCCCCCTCAAACGCGCCCTCCGCCTCGCGACCCATCGCATCCTCCCGCCCCGTGAGCACCGGGTACTTCACCTCGGCATCCCCCCAAGCTGCCCGCTCGCCCTTCTCCCTCGCTTCTACCCCGCCCCAGAGCTATGCCCGCCCATCTGCGCTAGTAGGCGTACACGCTCGCGCGGTGTCAAGCCCGATTCCGGGGAGCGCCCCGTACGGAACGCAGCTACCTACACGCGGGATCGACCTGCTCGCGCGGCAGATCGATGAGACGCAGGCCCAGCTCGCTGCGCTCTCGGATACGATCGCAAGGGCGCGCTCTGGGCTCGTGCAGGAGCTTGTCGAGGTGTTCAGCGTCGTTGAGGTGGGCGGGCGCCCACCGCTTGGTGGTAAGGCGGGCACGAAGGGCGAGTGGACGATCGGCGGGCTTGTGTTGCCCGTCCCGGGCGATATCCGACGATACCCCCCTGACCATATAAACGCGGTGCTTACGCACACGATACACTTTGTGACGCTGCTCGCGTTCTATCTCGGCGTGAAGCTCCCGTTCGAGATCGTATGGAGTCGGTCGACAACAGCCCCCACGGGCCCTCCGAAAGGGAGTGGCCTACTGGGCGTCGGAATACCCTGGATTGGCGCGACACGCGGTGGTGAGAGCGGTGGCTGGGCTAGGTTAGTCGGTCAGGTTTTCTCCGCCGGTCAGACGAACTAATGCACATCATGTCACTCCAGGTGGTCGACGAAACAACCTCTCCACGTCTCCTCCGCACCTCCGCCCGCCTCCTCATCCAACACCAGCTCCCCATCGTCCTCTCGCCCCTCCTCCCACCGGGCCTCCACCTCGCCCTCCCCCACAGCCCCCTCCAGCACCCACACCCGCAGCGCCTCGCTCTCCGAATCAATGTCTGCTTCCACACTCGCGGACTCACAGCTCGCAGACTCTCCACCCCCCTCGGGCGCATCCGCCCCAGGGGGCGCGTTCACGACCGCGCTCGCGATGCTCCTCTACGACGTGTGCTACCTCGCGCACACGCAGGCGGTCGACGTCCCGCTCGCACACGCAGGTGATGCGCTTGGGGTGCTCTGGGCCGTGTGCTGCTCGCCGGAGCTCGGGCGCCGTTCGCATGCGGCGCGGCCGCTCCTGCCGCCCCCAACCCCGCCTGCGTTCGCGCTCGACTTTAGCCAGTTGCTGCAGGCGACGGCGGCGACGCCTGCGCGGGCGCGGGCGCGGGGCACGAGCGGGAAGGAGGCGAGGCGGAGGGAGGAGCGGATCGTGGAGGAGGACGAGGGCTGGGACTTGCTCGATGAGGACCTCGTCGACGCGTAGGTGTTCGCTCGTCTTTCTCGTGTTTTTTTGTCTCTCCGCACAAACTCAGGCTTGGGATAATGTAAGAGCAACATGTACGTATACCTCGCACCACTCAGTTGTATCGGTAGCTTTGTAGATGTGAAAGGCGGCTGGGCCGTCTCGTTCCCCTGTCACCGTTACCTGGAGGATGCTCGCACTCACTCGCGCTTGGATTTCGCTGGACACCGTGTATATGTATGGAATAACTCATGGAATACGGAATAGATAATAATTGACGTATCGGCAAGATGGACAATTGGCAGGGGTAACGTAGAGCGAGGTGGCAGTTCGAAACTGGGTGCGCGACGGTGAACATACAGAGCGAGTGAAGTGAAGATAAGTGAAAGGGTTGAAGGAAAAGCAGATGAATGGCTTGGAATAGAGTTGTTGAGGGAGTAGTAAAAGATCAGTCAGTCGCCCTCAGAAGATCGCACTTGAACAGGGAAAGAGTTGGTTTAGACTTTATATCATTTTGACACCACTATGGCTACACGAGAATTGAAACACTCTAAAGATATGAAGAGATGACTGGCCCAGATACTAAAACATATATGCGTCGGATAGTAGATATACACTAAGCATGCCATAGTCCAATGTCCAAACGAAACTCTAGCAGTCTAAACCATCAGACCCGTCTTGCTCGACGTGTCCTTCTCGGTCTCGGTCGCGTCCCCGCTCTCCGACGACCCCGCGGTCGTCGAGTCCGCGGTGAAGTCCCGCACCGCAATTGACATCGACCGCCGGATGTGGTCCATGCGGCTGTAGTCCCGCGCAAGCGGGATGTCCGCGCCCTGAGACGCGCCCGAGGGCACGCGCTCGAGGAAGAAGACGTCGTCAAGCTGCCGTGCGGGCCATCCAGCGTACGCCGCGCCCGCCATCGCTGTCTCGCCAGAGGTGAGGAGCGTGTGCTCGCACAGCATCGAAGACTCGTCCATCGCCGCTCCGGAGAGCAGACGTGAGCCAGCGCGCATCGCAGATCTAAGGACAAGATTGTGAGTACAACGTCCAAAAGCAAGTGAAGGAGAAGGAGACGTACCCTTGACCAATGCGAAGCTTGTTGAGCGAGAAGTTGCCGCGCGAGTTGATGTGCGCCACGACCGAGCAGTCGTCGATCGACACGTTGTTGCCCATCTCAACCAAGTCGGGCTCAGTCATGAGCCCGACCTTGCCGCCCGCGAAAAGCGCACAGTCGTTACCGACCGTGGCTCCGAGGGCGCGCAGGTACCATGCGTAGTACGCGGACCCGCTGATGCCGCCGAGGATACCGCCGTTGTCGAACCCGCGGTGCACGGGGCGCGCAACGGTGAGGTGCAGCTGCCACCGCTGGCAGTACGAGCTCTGGTCCCAGTCGTAGCGGCCCTCGCGCCGACGCCCGATGATGATCCACTTGGTGCCGATGACCCAGAGCATGATGAAGAAGGACAGGCAGGAAAGCACGAAGATGAAGCAGGCGGCGACGAGGCCGAAGAGGATGAAGAGCTCCGAGCCGGACCCGTCGAAGAGGTCGAGGTCGGGGTGGAGGCGGCGGATGGCGTTGACGATCTGCGTGACGATGACGGGGCCCATCGCCCAGTAGCCGGCGCTGAACGCGCTGACGAGGAAGTAGACGATGAGTAGCAACCAGTAGGGGTAGACGTAGTAGGACGCGTCGCGGTCGTAGAAGGCGCGGCCGAAGGGCGTCGAGAGCACCTCGTCGGTGGTCTCCTTGTTGGGCTTACCGAAGCAGACAGCCTCGCCGCGGTCGTTGCCCATCCAGACGGAGCCGTCTCCGTACTCACCGTCACGCTTGGCCAGCGCGCCGGAGCCCATGACGACCTTGCGGCCGACCTTGGCCCCGGGCATGAGCACGACACGGTCCGCAATCATCGACCCAGAACCGATGGTGATTCTGGCGGACCCGATAGAGTCCGTGGTGAAGACCTCTGAGCGCGAGCCGAAGATGACGTTGTCGCCGATCTCGAGCAACTCGGGGTCGGGGCAGAAGATGCCCGAGCCCGGCCAGTACACGCGCTTGCCGATCTTCGCGCCCATGGCGCGGTAGATCATCGAGGTGGTCTCGTAGTGCGAGCCGATGAGGTCGAACGCGCTCTTGATCGTCTTCTGGTCGAGGAGGGTGTTGTTGATGTAGCGGCGCGTGAGCGTCCACTGCGACATCTCCGACACGGGCATCTCCCTGTGAAAGCCGAGCGTGCGCTTGACGACGATCCCGAGGGCCACCTGAATTACGGACGGGAAGATCTCGCGGCAAATGCGGGCAAGTACGTGCCAGCCGATCCGCGTCGGCGACGCGAACCAACGGATGATCGCCTGCAGGTCGCTGAGGCCGTCCGAGCCGATCGTCTGCGTGAGCAGGCCGGCGAGGGCGGCGAACCAAGGGATGTAGGAGATGAACATGACGACGAAGATGATGGGGAACGCGAAGAGGAGCTTCATGAGGAAGTGAGGCTCCGGCGCCTCCGTGCGGTTGAGCGTGTCGTAGCCATCCGGGGACGGCTCGTCAAACGAGGAGGAGTGGGGGCCGTACACGGCGCCCTCGGGGATGATCGCACCGGGACTGATGTTGGTGTACGTGTTGACCGCAGCGTTCCTGCCAACGACGATGGGATCAAGGCGGAAGAAGCCGTCGCGCTCAACGCAGAAGCCACGGACGAGGGCCTTGTCGATACGGCAGCCGTCCTCGAGGTAAAGCAAGTCGAACTCGGCAAGCCGAGCGCCCTTCTCGATCTTGACGTTCTTGCCGATGTGCGCACCCATGGCACGGAAGTAGAGGAACTCCATACTAGGGTGCATGGCGAAGACACCGCGGCCGGCGATGCGCACGAACTGGTTCGTGATCCACCACCGGAGGTGATAGTTGCTCCAGTAGCGGTACGTGCCAGGCACGTAGCGGCCGATGACGACCCACTTGAAGATGATCGCCGCGATGGGGCAGACGATACGAGCGAGCAGGCGGGCTGAGACGATGGCGGCGAGTAGTGCGCCGACACGCTCCCAGTAGCCGACCGAGACGAAGCCCGAGAACCGCGACAGGATGTACAACAGCGCTGTCCACGTGAACGCAGTCTTCATGGGGTGGAAGATGATCACAGGCAGCGCCTGGATGATGAGAGCCAGGGGGTGCGTCTGCGAGCGAGTCTTCCGCTCTTCACCGACGAGCTACAGGGATCGGTAAGTAATCTGCGAAGCGAAACAAGGGATAAAAAGGTGTGACGTACCGTACTGGCGTTGGAGGAGATACTGCAACGGTGGATCGCCGCCTTCTCAGAAGCGGTTCCACGACGTCCCTGGACGGTCTCGCCAGACGCTTCGGCCTCGATGAGGTCCGCAATACCGTTGATGGTACTGCTGGTGAAGATGTCGGAGACCTTCAGCGTGACACCCATATCCTTGCGGATGTGGTGCGCCAGGCGGCCAAGGAGAAGCGAGTTGCCGCCGATGAGGAAGAAGTCGCTATCACCAGCGATAGTTCCGACGTCCTTGTCGAGCAGCTCCGCGACGATGTCACGGACGTGCAGGGCACGCGCAGACAGGCTGGACGCGTTGCGGCGCTTGATCTCGGACTCCATGTACTCCCAGTCGACGGACCCGTCCTTCTTGCGCTCGAGCAGGTTCTCGAAGACGTACAGCGGGTCGGGCATGCTGTAGCCGGGAACGTGCTTGAGAAGCAACGCCACGAGCTTGTGCGAGTCGAGCTCGGAGATGGGCGTGACGGAGACGAGCACCTCGGGGGTGCCAATGTCGGAGATGCGGATGTCGACCTCCTGCACTCCGTGGATCTTGAGAAGCTCCTCCTCGAGGAGCTTCACATCCGGGACGACGCGGGTGGAGGGGATGGGCTCAGAAAGCGGGACGTTCTTGTCCGGCGCTGTCGCCTCGAAGTACCGGAGTACGAGCGGGGTGTCGTCGGTCATCACGGGGATGCCGAGACGAGGTGCGAGCTTGATGCGGAGCGGCTTGCCGGCGTTGTTCTTGGGCAAGTCGTCCATGTAGACGATGACGAAAGGCCACTTCGATGGGTGAAGCTGGACCTTGAGGATGTCAAGCAGCTCGCCGAGCCCGATACGGGGCTGGTCGGGCTGGGGAACGATGACGACGCCGATCGTCTCCTGGAGGACCTCGTGCTCGACGGAGAAGGCGATGGTAGACTTGACACGCTCCTTGGCGAGAGCGGTGATGGCCTCCTCGATCTCGAACGGCGAGATGACCTCGCCACCCTTGTTGATGATCTCCTTCGAGCGACCGGTGATGAAGAGGTAGCCGTCGGAGTCCATGAAACCCATGTCACCGCCGTCGAACCATCCCGCTGACGAGAAGGACGAGGTGTCGAGGGGCTGTCCGATCTCCTTCTCGTATCCGTCGAACGCGGGCAGGCCACGGAAGGAGACCGCGCCGGTAGAGCCGATCGGCATCTCGCGCTCGAGGTTGAAGGGGTCGCGGATGGACATGTAAGGTCCACATGCGATGCCGGAGCAGCCAGGACGCTCGAGCTGGTAGTTGGTGGGAGGCGATGCGATGGGCATGCACTCCGTCATGCCGTATGAGGGCAGGATGACGGCGCCGAAGGTGTCCTTCAGCTCCTGCGCGAGAGACGGCAACAAACCACCCGCTGCATTGGCAATCATGCGAATGCGGGTATCGTTGAGTGGCTTGATGTGCGAGGGACGGGACGAGAGGATAGCGTGATGCATAGTGGGAGCGGCGTAGTACCTGCGAAGACAGTCAGCAGCTGCGGAGTATGCGTGAAGGATTGGATACGTACCAAGTAGCACCACGCTCCATAACAATAGGCCAAAAAGCAACATCATCGAAACCGGCGCACATAATCGCGGAACCACCCGAAAACATCGGGGCCCACAGATTGCGGATGATACCGCCAACATGGAATAGCGGCATCATGTTCACTGCAATGGAACAAATGATCAGCGGTTGAAAAGACTAGTGATCGTGTAGAGACGTACTGTTCACGTCCTCGACGGACAAATCCCAAGACTTGCTGACACAGCAAGTCCCGACGATAAGACAACGAAGGTTGTAAGGTACAACCTGCAGATATGCGTCAACGAAAAAAATCGGAAGAGCATCGACGGCGAAGACTGACCTTTTTCTTTCCGCTAGTCCCGGAAGTATGCAAGACCAGAGACTGGTCGGTAAGACAGTGGAGCTTGGACGGGGGAGGGAAGTTGTAGATAATCTGATCCCACTCCTCCTCGTCCTCGCTGTCGGTCATGATCGACATGTCGTACAAACCGGCAGCACCAAGCGAACGCGGGTGCACGAAGATGATCTCCGCGCCAAGCTCCGAGCGGAGCTTGCGCAACTCTAACCGGTTCGCCGCGTCCCTCGTCGTGACGACCGCCTTCGCCTTCAGGCGATGCGCATCCTCCGCCAACTCAGTTGCCGTGCAGTTGAAGTTGACAGGGGCGCCGGTATGGTAGCTGGCGATCGACATGATGACGACCGCATTTTCCGCACCTGTGGGGAGCGCGAGCATGATCCGGTCGTTGGGACCGAGTCGCTCGTGCAGCCCCGATGTGGGTAGAGCAAAGTTCTTGACGTGGTCGTGAAGCATGGCGTGGGTGAGAGGCGGTCTTGTCATGTCGGGAGAGTAGAGGGCAGGCTTGTCGGTTGTCGCCAGACAGTCGAGAAGCGAGTTGACCCGTCCGTTGTCGGTAACGACCTCGGCGAGCTGGTCGCCGAGGGACTGTCCTGCAGGGGGAGCCGAGAGGTCGTTGAGGAACTCGAGAGGAACAGACATAGTGCAAAAAGTGGTAGAGTGCGAAGGGTGAAGTGAAAGGAGGTGAGAGAGCGAGAGTGAGGAGACGAGGTGATGAGGGTCCTCTGGCCAAAAAGGCGGAACCTATATCATCGTGGAGACGTATCCGCGGGAGGGAGAGAAAGAGTCCAGGCCCATGGCCAGGAGAGGGCATCCGCCCTCCTCTCCACCAACAGAAAGGCGTCGATGGCGGATAGCGGATGCATGCAGGGAGATAACTCTCGCTCTGCAAAGGACCGACTGTCCCCGGCGCAGTGATCCCCCGCACCTGGCATGCTGCCTGCATTGATTACGAGGCTTAGCAAGACGATTTATTATGCCCAAACGTTACAGAAAGAGCGTACCAGGTCGAGTGTTGCAGGCCCTCGACGGGCGTAGGTGGAGTGGGCACCCACCGCTGGCCGGTGCCTTCTTGGAGAGAAAGTACGGTTGGGACGGAAAAGGGAAAAAAGCTGTGCTGCCGATCATTTTGAACCGAACTGCACGTCGGAACGATCGTTGGATCTCGTCCACGCCGAATTCTAATCGAGGATGTGCGCACCTCCCGCACCCGTTCGTCGGGTCGAGCTCGTCGTGGGCGCAGAAGGCCCGCAGAATACGAATAACTGTGCCGAGCATGGCTCGGCCTAGCTAGAAAGCCGCGCGTAGGTGACAAAGATGGACCGTCAGCGTCCGCGCTGTTGATCGGTTTGCGATACCCATCCCAATACTGTGCACCAATCTCGTTCGAATCGGGACTGAAAGGGCGTCGGTCTCGATGAGATTCGAGTTGAGCCTGATATGATCATCCACGAACTTACCCTGGAGACCTCTTTGAAACTTCGTCACTGTGTCGCCGAAATAGACATGTTAGCCGTACTATGAGCTGATGATAGAAGATAGCACGCGAGTATGACGAAGCGAGTCTGACAGTCCGGTATCCTGGAGGTGCATCTCGGAGAGCCACCGGTCAGTGCTCCACAGGGGGCGGAGGTCCAGCGCGGGCCCGTAGGCTTGATAGCGGGTACCTGCGGGAACGTGAGCACCTACTCTGAGCCTGTATCAAGCTGGGAGCCGTACCTGGAACTTCCGAAGTGCTTGTTCAGCAGCGATAGAACCCACTCGAGGAAGCTCTTCCGGTCCCGAAGGGCCCCTGGCTCCCGCCCGGGCCAATGCTGGAAGGACGGACTGCGCGCCACCATGCCCAAATGCAGCACTTCCGCCGTCGGGGTGCGGGAGTGCCTGTATGCCCGCCCGATATGGGCACACATCGACGAGCCTACTACCGGTAGGATGGTCGAGCCCGGCGGCCTGGAACGAACCACTTCTAAAATGAAGGGGAGACGGGTTTCCGTAGCGGGAAAAGGCACAGCAGCGCCGGGGGCCTCGGGGGTGGTGCTGGACCCACGCAGGAATGCAATTGCGTATTGATTGGAGCGCGTCCATCGATCGCGACAAGGCTACGTGATACACGCGACCTGAAGATACGCAGCAAGCGGGGTGTGAGGACGTGCGACTGATGCCGTACGCAATTGAATTTGTGCTCTCCGTACATTTCACTATGTTTGTCATGCATTTTCAACTTCTACAATCTTGTGAGGATGAAGTAGCGGTCAGTAGACGTGAAAGAAAAGATAAAATGCAGCATACATGTTGAGAATTCACGCCACATATAAGACGCAGAGATCTTTGTGGTGTACTCATGGAAGAGGTCGAACACGTCTCACCTCAACTGCGTTCATGATCTGCGAGCGTAAGCGCCCACGGTCACCATGTGACGATTCGTGACACGACGCGCTCTCAACGCGTCCGTGACGCGTCGACGCAGTCACGCCTTCCCTCCTCGCCATCATGAGTGCGCCCGCCGCGCCGCCTCCGACCGTACCCTCCGTGCTCCTCCCCGAGCTGCTCGGCTTCATCCCACAGTTCCTCCTCGACGACATCATCAACATCGCCAATGACGAGGCGAAGCAGAGCGTCGACGCGATGGAGCAGTTCCTCCAGCGCTGGGCGGACGCGCGCGCGGAGAAGGCGGCGGAGTGGGACCCGACGCAGGAGATAGAGCAGGGCCTGGTGTCGTTCCAGACGCTGCTCGAGTCGCACGTCGACGTCGCGTTTGACTTCTTCGAGGCGTGGTCGATGCGCAACATCTTCGCCGTCCCCGCGGACCTGCCTATCGTCGCGCCCCACCAGGCGGGCCTTGACTTGGAGCACTCGCCGGAGCAGGAGCAGGAGCTGCTCGCGGAGATTGACGAGTTGCGAAGAAAAGTACACGCAGTGCGTCTTATGCCTTTCCTCATTCAATGCGATAGCTCACACTCAGAATAACTAGCAACGCAAACTGAAGCGTTTGTACTCGCGCGCAGTGCGCAGATCTGGGAAAGATCTTGAGCACGCCCGCGAACGCCTAGAACGTCTCTCTTTCCTCCGCGCACCCCAAATGCAAGCACTCCTCGCACTCCCAAGCGAGTTCGAGATGATGTTCGACTCCGTCGCCTCCCTTCCCCCGCCCAACCCGTCCGACGCCGCGCTCGATCCCGGGGCGGTGCCAGAGCCGGGCAAGCGGCCCTGGGAGACGAGCAAAACCGGGTACCTCAACTGGGCGGTGGAACAGCTCATGCAGCGCGCAAAGGAGAGGGCGAAGAGCGAGCCGGCGGGCAATGCGTTTGGGGAAGGGAGCTCGGCTGTGAGTGCAGCTACTGCGGCAGCGTATGAGGTTGGGAGCGCGCAGGACGTCAGAGCTCTGTTGGAGCGCATGGGTGGCTCAGTCGAGGGGGGAAAGGATGCGGACCAGATGGATACGAGTTGAGATGGAGCTGAGTACCCAAGGATTGCTCTCGATGCTCTGCCTATTTCTGCGGTAAAGGTTGTACTTACTGTGTTTTTTTTTCGCCCTGTTGTATGTTTAGTAGGACTGTATTTTACATCTATATGTTCTATAGCGACCAAAGCAAGCCTCCCGATCTCACATGAACTACCAGGATCGAATTGCCAGATGGCCCAGCGGCTCACAATACTGGCATGCTGTGAAGATGGAACGACATATGGGTATAATTTGTGACTCTCAGCCTGTCACATTATACTCAACGCCAGATCTCGCCAAAGGTACCAGCGCTTGTTCGAGCACGCTGCCGACCGGCGCGGCAGTTTAAATCCTCCGCTGAACCTATTACTTGATTTGCATTTGCACTGGTAGCTCGTTAACTTCCTGAATAATCGTCAAGGGCGCCTTGCCCGACTACCTCTCTGGCGAGGAAGAAAACTACACTACCGTGGGTGGCGGGATATGTACGGGAGTCATGTCTTTGTCCTCCACAAACCACGTCTGCAAGCCCCCCTGAGACCTGTCAGTCAGCACACGCCTCCCCAACAACGGATACACCGAACTATCCATCGGCATCCGCGTCCCGCCAACGATATACACCACCTCCTTCGCGCCCGCCCTCAGCGCGTGCGCGTGTGCGCCCTTGTCCCCACCCTTGAAGCCCAAAAAGTCGCCGGTCTTGATCGTCTCCTCCCGCGGCACGCTCTTCCCCTGCGCCGCCGCGCCCTGGCCCTTATCGCCGTTATCGCCCTCGGGGCGCTCCCAGACGAGGAGCACGGCGTCGTCGCCGCCCGCGTCGATGATGTAGTAGAACTCCTCGTCGTTGGTGTGGTAGTGCAGCGTGCTGGAGGTCGCGCCCGGGGGGAGGCGGCAGAAGTGGATGCCGAGCTTGGTCAGGCCGACGCTGTCCCCGAGGGAGACGGTGTAGCGCTGGTTGGTGTTGTCCATGGGGTGCATGAGGTGCCGCAGGGACTCGAAGGGCACTTCGGTGGTGCGCACGAGGTACTCGGGGCGAGTAGTAGACATGATGAGAATGTGTAACGGCACTGGCAGGGGGAACGGCGATGTACACTGTGGGCTGATCCGCTGTAGTGGAGGCCTTTTATGGTGTGCGAGCGGTAGGTTCTGGCCGTCATGCTCTCGTTCACACATGACCAGGCCCGAGGGTCTGTATAATCCAAGATCGAGTCACGAAGAGGAACGGCTCTCCTCTATGCTTCTTCTTCCGATGAAGCGTCGCTATTCGTGGTAGTGAGCAAACCGTATTGACAGAGCGCAGTGTTTTCTCACCGGTGAGAGCTCGGGCTGCAAGCGTCTTTGTGCGACCCGGCTATGTCGCAATATGCGCAGGCGTAGTATCTGCGCATACATCGGCATGTTTTATGTCAGCATCGTGAGGCTTTACCTGCAACCAGTGCGAACGGATCGTCCTGTATCGTCAGGAGTATTGGCTTCACGCATTCGATGGCGGAGGCTCGCGGTAAGCCGCGATACACGACGGAGGGCACCGACACAGACCACGCGCGTCATAGCACGTGCCGTCTCCCAGGACTGTCGCGCCGACACGCGCGGGAGCGCGCACCATGCTCTCAACGCTCTCGACGGCCGCGACCCTCTTTCGAACGTCTCCAGCTGCGTATCCGCATCCGTAGCACTCTCTGGTCGCCGGTGCGACCGCGCCATCCATATTCGCGCTCTACGTAGTGGCTTCCGCTCAGCCATGTCCGACTTCGTCCCCGCACCCCCGAACATCGCCCCGCAGGACGACGGCTCGGGGGTCGTTCCCCAGCCTGTCCAAGACGCACCATCGCCCGCGCCCATCACTGAGCAAGAGGTTGGCGAGTATCGCGAGCAGGACCGCTTTCTTCCCGTACGCCTTTACCTCGTCCGCGCGCGCCACCGTCTGCGCCTCCGCGTCGACTGCTAACCGTACCGTCCTCGCGCGTAGATTGCGAACGTGTCGCGCATCATGAAGGGGTCGGTGCCGCCGACAGCGAAGATCTCGAAGGAGGCCAAGGAGTGCGTGCAGGAGTGCGTGTCCGAGTTCATCTCCTTCATCACGTCGGAGGCGGCGGAGAAGTGCCAGATGGAGAAGCGCAAGACGATCGGCGGGGAGGATATCCTCTACGCGATGGTCACGCTCGGGTTCGAAAACTACGCGGAGACCCTGAAGATCCATTTGGCAAAGCTCAGGCAGGTGAGTGTCCGAATGCCCATATGAACTACCTCTGTGGAGGACTTGGAGAGGAGGCTGTGCGGTGGGCAGAGGGAAGCTGACTGCGTTGTTGTACTGCAGCACCAATCAACGCCGGGGGGCTCGCGGAATGTCGAAATCTCGGAAGACTGAAGAGAGAGCAAGGACTCATTGTTACGGTCGGTCAGCGCTGTGTTATCCTCTGTGTGTACTGTATTTGTTGTAGACTGCAATACTGAATTCCGTTTACTACCTATTACACTGGCCATGCATGCCTGTGGCCAGGTGTCTGAACCGCGCAGCTGGACAGGGTCGGAATTTTTACGTTTCACGGGGGTCCACGAGCATTTAAGCATTTCGACACTCCATTCCGTTACATAACTCCGCATATAAAGTGGTGCAATGCAGACGTTACCTGTGTACGTTTGAAACATATGTGTTACAGTGCTGGAATCACAGTCAAGTAAGTGTAAGAGAAAACATCCGAAACGATGTGGGACGACCTGAGTTGGTCGCGGGCGGGTGTTGCTGAAGGAGGTTACCGGACGCCGTGATTGTGGGGGAGTGCCGCGGCTGTCAGGCCATCTATTGCTCTCTCTCGCTACCTGCCGCCTCGTGCAGACCAGCTCTTTCCCTCCCGCCGTTTCACGTACTCTCATGACCCTCTCAACTCACGCCTGAACATTCTGTGCTCAACCTACATTCCTCACCAGGGTCCGCAGTAACGCACAGTATACTTCCACCCACGACGCATGTCCCGCAGCATCCACTCTTCACGAACCGCGATGGCCTACATGCACTTCTCCTGGTCCGACTCTTTCCAAGCCGCCTTCTCCTCTTGCTTGCCTTGCCTCAAGATCGACGCCCCTTCTGACACCGAGGACAACGGTGAGGCTCACGGGCGCGGCGGCGCCCACCGCCATGCGCTCCTCGCGAGCGGCATCATCCCCCCCTCTCGCGCCCGCCCAGACGAGCTCGAGGGCCTGCTCGCGGACGCCTCTGACGACGCCGAGACGCTCTCACTGCATTCGAACATTGGCGACCGCCGGCGCAAGGGCAAGGGCAGCCGGAAGAAATGGCGCCGCGGCGCGCCCAAGCAAATTCGGGTCTTCGGCTATGACCTGTTCGGGCGCCCGCCCGCGATTCAGCTGCCCGAGTCGGACAACGAGGACGGGGGCGAGGGGCGCAGCGAGCGTTCGAGGACGATCTCGACGGATACGCTTGACTCGGACGCGGCGCCGCTCGATGTGGCGGCCATTGAGGAGATGAGTGCGGCGAGACATACGGAGGCGGTGGCGCGCGAGGAAGAGGAGAGAAGGGCGAAGGAGGAGAGGAGGCGGAGGAGGAGGGAGAAGCGGGAGCTCAAGCGGGCGGCGATGGCGCGAGCATTGGAGCAGCAGACTAACGGGGACGAGGAGTTCGAAGGCTTTCAGGTAGGTGTTCACGTCCGCTATTGATTTCGTTCCCCTTCATCTGACTGTATGTGTGCTACAGGGAAGCGGCCCAGTATACGGTATCGACGGGCCCTTCTCCCCCAGCCTTGGCTCAGGGTCAGGCTCGATGTCCGTCTCGGATTCGCAAGACTTCGGCCCCTTCGCTCAAGGCCAGCTCTCACAGCCCTTCGACGCCGACGCCGCCCTTGAGGAAGAGGCCGAAGCCGAAGGTGACGGGGCCGACTTCGGTGCGGAGTCATACACGCGCCGTCCACGACGGAGCACAATCACCGGCGGGCGCAGTGGCACTAGCGAGACACGCTCAACCTCGACCGGGACGGGCTCCAACTCGCAGCAGTACCAGTACGCGGGCGTCGCGCCATATAACCACCAGTTCATCGCGCAGCAGCCGATCCCGCATTCCCCGCTCTCACCTGCGTCGGAAGTCGCACCGCCTTCGCCCTTGTCAAGCACGAACGGCGCGCGGAAGCACCGGCGCAAGTCTACGCGGCCGAAGTCGCACTCCGTTTCTGTCTCTAACTCAGGCTCGTCTGCGTCTGCGACGGCCTCACAGACAGCCTCGCTCGTCTCCCCTGGCGGTTCTGAGCCTCCCGCTGCCGCGGGCCCGCGCGTGTTCACTCCCGGCCATGCACCTCGTCTGTCTCTAGCGCCCGTGCCACGGGGCGCGGAGGACGAGTTTGAGGGCATTCCAGGCGACTTCGGCGTCCAGGAGCTGCAGATGGACGCAGGTGCGGTCGAGCAAAAGGGCGACGGCGGGCATGTGCCCGTGGCATCATTCCCAAGCGTGGGCCTGCGCGGAATCCAGCGGACGAAGAGCGACATGGGCGTGTTCCTTGCGCGGCGGGGCGACGAGTGAGCGGAGGGCTGTTGATACCCGCGGGCTGGCGTGTCGGCGTATACGCGCAGACCTGACACGTCCTATAGTTTGTAGCCTGGATGGAAGGATAGGTCATGGTACATCCTGTGCATACGTATGCCCAGCTAGACATATGCCCTTTGTTGTTTTACGATCACAGTACTGTACACTGCGTCTTCTAGTATTTTACGCCTCTGCGCGACCGCAAGTTCGCGATTCACGCGCTCGTATTCCAGCCCACCAACCAAGGACACCAAAACGCAGCCGATGACATTCCAGATATCCCGCCCGACATACGACATAACTGAGATGGACTTAGAATTACAGTGTAAGATAGCTCCTCCGCGGTATCGTCAAGGTCGTAAACGCGCGCAGTCAGCCAACGGCGGGCGGGCAGCAGCATGCGCAGCAACGGCCTTCCGGCTGCGCATGACCCGCATATAGTCGTCTGCCATGTCGCGCCTCAGTCGTTCTTCTCGTCATTGGAGTCAAGCAAGCTGGATGATAGATGTTTAGGGCACTGAAACGGACAGAGGGAGACGCGTATTTGGAAGATTGGGACACACCTATACTGCTTCATGAGCGAACACTCGCCGCCGTTCTCCAAGTCGATGTTGTAGGAGTAGAAGTACCCCTCCGAAGAGATCACCATGACCTGCGGCATCGTACTGCGCGAATCGCGTTATTAGCATCGTGCATTGGTTACGCTGTGGCGGCGGCATACCCGCTGAGGGCCGCGATGCACCGCGCGCCGCTTGTTGGTAACCTCAGAAAAGCGAAGTCTCGCGAGGGCTCCCACATCTCCGTGAGCGTGTTCGGAAGATAGCCGCCTACTGACGAAGTGAGGTTCTTCGTGAGATGGAGGGATTTCCGGCGCAATGTGGACCTAGACAGACCGGTGAGTATGCTGACACTACCGCGTTGAGATCGAAGAAGGCATACGAAACACTGTTCCCCTTCTTCTTGTCAACGTACGCGTCATATCCCCCGTCCAATCCTTGCGAGCCCTCCCGGCTGTCTATCGAACCTGATGGACTGGATGGTGACTGCGAGCTGCTGACCGAGGTACCACCCCGCCCTTGCCCGAGCTTGAATATATGTACTGTGTCGTGCGCGGAGCTGACGACAAGAAGCGTCGATACGAGATTGAAGTTGAGCGAGTAGATGCGCGCTTCACGCGTCCCGCGTCGGAACTGGTAGAGCTTCTCCGAACCGGGGATGCTCCAAACGCGGATGACTGTTCCCTTGTCGGACGCGGTGGCGAGCATCGTGCCTGTAGAGTTCACAGAGAGGAAGGATATGGGGGATTTGTGTGCTTGGATGACGTTCGCGACCGTCAGAGAGCGTGTGGAGAAGAGGAGAACGTCTCCGGTCGATGGTGCCGGCGTAGCGGGTGTGGGTTGCTGTGTGGCGGAGGTCTGAGCGAGCGTGGGTGAGGGAACGGGTGAAGGGTATGCGAGATAAGAGTTGTCGGCAGAGGGAGAGAGGGCGACGATTGCTGCAAAGGGTAGGTATTGAGTTGCATGCACGGAGTCTGATGGACTCACCGTTAGGGTTCGGAGTCGTCTCGATGACGTGCAGGAGCTTCATGTTTGAGATATCGTAGATGTATATTTCGACTTCGAGCACGATCACAAGCGTCTTGCGGTTCATCTTGACGGCGAGGATAGAGGAGGGGAAGAGGAGTTCGCAGATCATGGATTGCCGCTACATGTGGGTGTAGTTAGTATCCAGCATATAGCAGAACACGGCCAGATTTGCGAAGCTCTGTGCAGTCCAGTGTATTGGGCTACGGAATCTGTCATGCTTACCTTGGTATTCACAATCTGCAACTTGCGCGGACTCAGATGGGGATGGTCCGCGGCGCCGACCAACGCGAGCAACGATGTGCAGAACAACATTTCCACAATACCGCGTGCTCCATCATCTACGCAGCCGTCAGCACAGACACACACCGTAGTAATACTGTTACGCACTCATGGTATACACCCGTCCGAAGGGATCGCAATTCGTGATGCTGTACCCTTTCCGAGTACCGACGGAGATGCATCTACGGAGATGAGTAGGGGCGAGCACGCGGTAGTGGAGGACTCACTCACGTAAAGTCCTGGTTGAAGTTGGCGAAGAGCATGTTGGGGTTGAGGCGTTCGGCCATGGCTGCTGCTCGGCGTCGTCTGCGCGTGGTCGGTCGTCGTGGTCGCTGCTCACCCCGCGCCGCGTTACCGCTCAGTGACCAGTGTGTGACAGTGTGTGACTCCGCCAGTGTGCTGCAGTTTAACGCCCAAGATTGGAGGCGATTCGCGTCGATCGTGATCGTACGGTCCGCCGCCCTGAGCCTCACTCACCTTGATCAGCCTCCTTCGTCGCGCACGTCGCTCAGCCTTGTTCAAATATACTCGCTCTGAATTTCCAACTATCTCCTGCTACTCCGCTGTTCTCAAGGGTCAACCTATCATGTCAGATTTACCTGGTTTACGCCCGCCTGAGGAGGACGACCCCGAGGACGCGCTTCGCATACAGCAACAACGCTACGCGCAGCGGATACAACAGCGCCTGCAGGAGGAGCGCGAAGTAGCTGGCACTATTGAGGGCGAGTATAGAGCTGCATGGACCGACTTCTACTCCCGCGAACCCGAGCAATGCGAGCAACTCATCAGGTCCCTCGAGGTCGCCTCACCGCATCCGCCGCTCTCCTTAGATGATCTCTTCGAGGGTGCAGAATATATCGAAATGAGCCCCGAGCCCACCCCCTCCGAGGCCTCGTTTGATATATGGCTGTCTGACCTGCAACAGCGCTCCCAATTGTCAACGGACACCGCCCTCACACTGCATGACATGGACGAATACGCCTATCGCAAGTACGAGAGTTGCACGCCTTCCGTCGAAGGCATCCTCTACAACGGCGATCCACGGATACTGAAATTCATTCCCTGCGCTGATGAGCCGGGCTTCAGAGCAGAGCTGTACGCCTCAAAGCACCTGCAACTCGCTTGGCAGACAGAATGGTTTGACGTCGATTGTAAGTGAACATCTATGTACTAGATGCGTTCACGACTCTTCACAGTTTTCATTCGTTTCAGTCAAGCTCATAGCTGCTGATGCGCATCGTCGCCTTGAGGATGTCGGGCTCGATCACGAGAAAATTGAGCGGTACAAGCCACGATCTCTCCCATCTCCCGGTAGCGGCTTCAAGTCATTCCTCAGAAAGCGGTACGCAACGTCCAGTCCTGGAACCGCCGATACTGACCGCAAACAGTGACCTTCCCCACTGGAGTAGCGAGTCGCTCGTAGAACTACATCAATCTGCCGCAACGTTGGCGACCGCAACACATCTATTGCGCGAAGTCAACAGCTTCGTCTCCGTCTTCTGCGGCAGCTTGATCTGCAACAAGGCGAAATGCATGACCCACGGTACGTGGCCCCCCTACTTTATTGCTCTTTGGTATAACCGTCACCTCGAGTCCAGATGTTGTCTCTCCACCGGTAATCCTCGATCGCCCCACGAAAAGCAATGCAGAAATGCATGCCAAAGGTGGGAAGAAGTGCGGAGACGAGTGTTTCCTACAATACAGCTATGCACCACTCCTAGTAAAGATCTCATCATCAATGTTTGTAGCCAGGGCTAACTCTCCCGATGCAATCCAGGCTGAGCCGGCTTTAGACCAGGATATATGTGACCTACTGAAGCTATTTCCTGACCATAGCCAATGTCGGCTGGCTAAATTGGCAAGGGCATCATGCTATAGTGTTAGCTCTCAAAACTCAGGTACTGTGTATGTTGTTTACACATCACACAGGTCTTTCATCACCGCTGTCAAATGTTTCCTGATCGGCAAACTGACACTCCTGATGTTGAGGATGATGCCCACATTAACATGAGGTATGTGCAACAAAGGACTCAAACAAATGCTGAGTATTGCAACTGACAATAAAGTAGCTTGGACTTCTGTGTGCACTCTGGGCCTTGCAAAGGAAATTACAGATGTGCTTGTGCAATGAATAAGAGGAAGTGCCAGAGAAGATGTAGATGTCCAAAGACTTGTGAGCACACAGGCCCTCAAATATCATACCAGCTGACCTGTCTGTAGGCTCACTGCACCATAGGGGCTGCAAGTTGGATTGCAAGTGTAAAAGCCACAAACACTGTTCTTGCATTCAGCATGAGGGGATATTACACAATATGGATTGTGATCCAGAGTACTGCAAACCACAAAGGTATGTATATGGTCACATGAACTGTAATGTACTGACACTAATGCCTGCTTAAAAGAACCAAAGGTACAAATCTAATGAATATCTGGCATACTTACATATAATAGTATCCACTGTACAGGAAACCGGGCACGACAGAAAAAGCACGAATGTACAAACCTGCGCTCTCAACTCAACAAAGTCCCAGTAAGCCTGATATGCTCAGAATGTGATAGCACAGAGCAGGCTGATGCAGCATGTATACAGCACCTTTCTATCAGGGTCGGATCCTTTGGGCTAGGGACTTTTGCAGAGAGTCAAATACCTCAGGGTGCATTTCTGGGAGGTGAGTATCTGTTGGATATACAGGTTGCTTGATTTCCTGAACAATTAGTTATAGAGTACATTGCTGAAATCATTCCAAACCCAGAGGACAATGAGGGGGGTATAGAGTAAGTGCAGACTGCAGACTATTCATAATTTTTCTTCCACAATGCCATGTTACTGAACAAAGTCAACAGGCTGGACAAGGCACAAAGCATGCTGAATGACCACAGACACCTCAACTATTTCTTCAATTTGCTGCCTGGGACCTACCTTTTGGATGCAGCTACTGTGGGCAATGCTGTCAGGTGCATCAACTGCCCAGATGAACAACCCATGGCAAATGTAGAGGCTGACAGTAAGTGACTGAGCTATTGCAACTCTCCTGGACTAACATTTGTGTAGCCCGACAAGTGGGTGGGGATATGAAAATCATGTTCTACTCAAGTACGTTCTGATCATTTACTTCCACCAGATATGCATTGACATTACTGGATAGCTGAGGCCATACAGCCAGGGCAGGAGTTGATGTTATGGTATGGTGCAGATTACTGGAATCCTAATGATTATGCATATAAAACCTCATGATGTACAACATACATGTATTCACTACCAGGTGTATGGACAGGTTTCGAGACAGATGGTGCAGGCATTGCAGCTACCAACCCCAGCCTGCCTGCTGCAGCAGAGTATTTGTCATCTTCTCGGGTGCGGGTACTGTGGGTGCAGAGCCACCACTTCCGCCACTACACGAAGACAAGTCAGCGATACATTCAGATTTCGGAATGAATATACGTACGAGTAGAAACCCTTGATCAGAGCTTCGACTTCTTCGGGCGGCATCTTGATGTCTATAGGCCGCCGTCAGTTATATACGCTCGAGACTCTCTAGTACACGACATGACTTACACTTCTGTGGGTCTGCGAGATGACAACGATTAACAACAAGCTGACAGTAAGTACAGAAAGCAGACTCACTCTTGCTGAACTCCTTCCCCAGGTTCCGCTGGATGAACCGCTGAAGCGAGGGCACGACGAGCTTTACTGCCTCGTCCGCGACGGTCGCGCGCCCATCCGGATCGTCCGTGAGCACGCGCGCGACGGCGTGGCGCTCGGTGACCTCGTCGAGCAAGTCGAAGAAGCGCGTGAACTTCTCCTTCACCGCGCTCTTGCCCTTGTCCTTCTCGTCGACGAGCGTCTGCAGCAGCGGCGAGAAGTTCGCGTCGAAGTAGCCGGCCTTGGCGGTCCGGAAGTTGGAGTTGAGCAACTCCTGCGAGGGTCGCGAGAGAATCGCGGGCACGTCCGTGCGCGGGCGCACGAGCACCTGCGTGCGGAGGTAGGAGACGTTGTTCAGGAGGAAGATCGCACCGAACGCGGGGCGCTTGTTCGTGCGCGAGAGGGTGAGCAGGCTTTGTACGGTCGCGCTCACGACGTCGTCTATAGTCAAGGTATGAGAGTATGATACCGCGAAAGGAACCTGCGCGTACGAGTAAAGTGTTGAAGCACTGTTTGCTCGTCCACTTCGGCAGCCTTGGTCTTGCCGATCTGCGTGCCCTCGCCCATTTTCCAGTTGCCGTCGCCCAGTGTCAGAAGCGCCGATGCTGCGGCATCCTGAACGGCCGGTATCCGTTCGAGGTACTGGACGGTCTGAACGCAGATTATTTAGTATACGGGCATTGCATGATGGGCGACCGGACCTACCGAGATCGTGAAATCGGCGAGCCCAGTCCCGACCTCGCCGCCTTTCCCGAGGCCTGCCAACCGGATATCTGCGAGGAACTCTGGGAAACTGCGCAGACATGACGCGCGAATGGAGTGAAGGCCCTCTTTCAGCTCGTTCTCTCTCCTGTCTGCACGGCGGGACATGATGTCATTCCATCTCGGCTGCAGCGGGGTCAATGACGAGTATGCGGAGAGCGCGAGGAATGTGTTCTTGTTCAGGTTGCGCTTGATGAGGGACCCAAGGGATCCGAGCGTGGACGTGAAGAGATTTGTGAGCGGAGAGATGAGTGTTGCGTAGGTCGTGCTGATAGCGGCTGGGGTGGTGAGAGGTGCGAGATCAAGCAGAAGATTGTACTCTTCCTGCATAACGAGACGGTGAGCGAGGTGCGGACTTGAGACGAAAGGATATACGAACATCCGCGACGGAGAGCATGTTTTCCGTCCACTTTCCAACCTCTGTTCCGGCCGCAACACCGTCAATCGTCTCAGCGCGGTCTACGACGCGCTTTCCGAACGTCTCGAGACACTTGCGCACCCAGGCTCCGCGCATGTCACCGTACCCCTTCTGCGCATCCTTCAAGGCAGACTGTATGCCGGATGCTGCAGGGTGAGATGGGTGTGTAGCGGGTAGGGGGAGTGTGCGCAGGAATGTGACAAGGGGCTGGAGCGTGGCCATGAGCGAGGCGGGAAATGGCACAGAGGTGAACTCGGCGCCTCCAGGAGGTACACCTGAGGAGCCTTCCGCGACCAGTTTTGTATAGAGTTGGATAAGCTTCTTCGCGCCGCTTTCTACAAGGCGTGCCTAGAGGAAAGATCAACGGTATGTCCACTGCAGCAGAGCGGTGGCTATACCTTATCTCGTGAATCTGTGCTGTTGAATGCAACACTGACGTTCATGCGCTCAAGCACCTCTGTGTATGCACTGAGCTGGTTCGGCTGAGGTCTGGAGCCGCTTTGTTAGCAGAGATACGATGATTGGATGACCGTCACCAACCCTCTCAGGATCAGAGCCTCCTCCGCAGCGACACCTTCATGGTAGCTCGCGATCTCGTCAATCTTCTGCAACGCACTCTCAACGTCTAAGGTGCAACATGCATTTCAGTCGAAGTAAGGGCTCTCGAAGACAGCCCCACGCACTGTTTGCTCGCCTCGTGAGCACTTGCGTAGAGTTGTACAGTGGCAGAATGGACTTCTCGAGCTTCACGAGACGGGTATCGAAACTAGAAAGGATTGCTGAAGAATAATGGGACCTGAACCCAATCACACCCTACGTGCACACTCACAAGTCATGCGTTGAGATATTTGGCGCGTCTTGTTGAGGTTCTGCTCGAGCTGGAAGAAGATACCTCGTATATTGCCCGTCGCTATGTAACTACAAGACGGCTTACCAGCTCAATCTCTGCGGTCTCGTCATCCATCGTGAATCAAGGTATGTGGGAAGTATAGGCCAGACAAATGGTGGTGCGTCGGCTGTGCGAGTACGATGTTTCCGGTCGTAGTCCAGTACCCAAGGGCGCTGCAAGTCCACTCTTGCAGATATCGGTCCCGGAAGTGCTCAAGAGGCAAGAGAGCGGTGTTCTGACGCGAGAGAGCCTCCAGTTGTTCCAAGCTGTCCTAGCCAGTACGAGACCCGAACAGACAGAGACAGAGGGCCGAAGAACGGGTATAGCGGTATAGATGATGGAGGCGGGAGGCAAGGTGAAGAGGCGCGCCGGGGCGGAGTAGAACGCGACTTGGACCACACCATCACTGCATGTATGCAATTGAGCTCACCGTCGGCAACCGCGCGCGAGTCATCCCTTGTCTAGCACCGTCATACCCGTTTGTCTCCCAGGTATAAGTATCGCAAGGCGAGTCGAGCCGACTTGTCTTCGCCTTCCGGCACTTTCCACCATTCAGCGCGCAATCCTCTCCCGCACGCCTCTCCTCGCCACTCAGCATCTCCTGCCTCCTTGCATAGCTCCAAGGACTGCACATCTGCTCTGGGGAATCCGCGCGTTCTCTACCTCCGAGGTTTCATTGTACGCTAAACGAACGCAGAAGAAACAGAAAATGGCATCCCCATCCAAGTCCCCCAGCCCTGCCCCTGTTGTCGCTGGTGGCGAGGCATCTGCAGCTCCCGACGAGCTTCACAATCTCTTCTCGTCCCTCAGCATTGAGGATGAGGATTCCGCCTTGATCGATGACCTGCAGCGCATATCCAAAGCCTCTCCGAAACTTGTCAGGTCGTCCGAGCACAAGGCTCCCGCGGATCCTAGCATCCTGGTCCGGAGCTGGAAGATGAACGAGTTCAAGTACTATGACATTCCATCGCCTTTCCCCACACTAGCTCGTGGTCTGTTCACGCAGGACATCGCAGGCGGATCCGGAAAGTCGAAACATCGCATTGTGGCGAGAGGATACGACAAATTTTTCAACATCGGCGAAGTGCCATGGACCCATGTGAGTGCTTCGTGACTTACCACTGCAAATATTGTCTGGGGTAATAGGAGTGAAGTGTGTATGTACCTTTGCTGACCTGTTCTATGTAGTGGGCGTCGCTGGAAACGCATACGGCAGCGCCATATACCCTCACACTAAAATCCAACGGTTGCATCATCTTCATTGCGGCCCTTACACCAACGCAGCTGCTCGTCACCTCAAAACACTCGCTTGGGCCGTCTCCTTCCGCGACTGGTGAGAGCCATGCCCAGGTCGGAGAACGCTGGTTGCGCAAGCACCTGGCGGACTGCGGTAAGACCGAGGAGCAGCTCGCGCGCACGCTCTGGGACAAGAACTGGACCGCCGTGGCAGAGGCAAGTCCCTAATGTCCTTCAAGACAATATACGTACTGACAGCAGTGCAGCTCTGTGACGACTCGTTCGAGGAACATGTCTTGCCATACGGCCCCGAAAAGACCGGACTCCATCTACACGGCCTGAACTCGTGCACGAAACACTTCCGCACCCAAGAGCAAGACGTTGTCGACGCCTTCGCCGACACCTGGGGCTTTATCAAGACGCCCTCCACCGTGCTTTCCAGCATCGCCGAGGTGCGCGCGTTCACCGACGAGGTCGGGCGCACGGGCAAGTGGAACGGGGAGGCGCTCGAGGGCTTCGTCGTGCGCACGCACGTCACCGCGCCCCCGACGAAGGGCGGCAAGCCCGCGAGCGCGTCGCCGTACCCGGTGGGCGCGTCCTTCTTCTTCAAGATCAAGTTCGACGAGCCGTACATGATGTACCGCGACTGGCGCGAGGTCACGAAGACGCTACTGACGAAGGGCCCGAGCCCGGCGCTGGTTCCGAAGAGCAAGATGCGCCGCGCGGAGACGAAGTTGTATGTGAAGTGGGTGTGCGCCGAGATCAAGCGCGACCCGAGTCAGTTTGAGGAATTTACGAAGGGGAAGGGGATCATCGCGACGCGCACGCGCTTCCTACAGTGGCTCGAGAGCGATCAGGGCAAGGCGGCGCAGAGCGCGGTGGCGGGTGTCCCCGACGAGACTGGTACGAAACCAGATGTGGACTTGAAAGAGGACAAGGTCATCATCGTGCCTATCGCTGTTCCTGGCGTAGGTAAGTACACCCATATCACTCCGTATGTCGGCTGAGAGCTCAATATGCCTTGGAACCAGGCAAAACGACAGTGGGGGTCGCACTATCGCATCTCTTCGGCTTCGGCCACGTTCAAAGCGACGACGTACAGGCCAAGAAGCCTGCACCCCAGTTCATCAAGAATGTCGTGAAAGCTCTGGCAAAGCACAGAGTAGTCATCGCTGACAAGTGAGTTTCCGCTTTGCTCTACCTCGATCTACGCTAACCGCGTTGTAGGAACAACCACCTGAAGATGCACCGTGAGCAGCTACGCGAAGGCGCGCGACAAGTCGACCCGCCTGCGCATCTGCTCGCATTCAACTGGCTGGGTGGACTGCCGCAGTCCACGATCCATCGTATCTGCAGCGACCGGATTTTGCAGCGGGGTGATAAACATCAAGCGCTCATCGCGGACACCGCGCCGAGGGGGCACGAAGATGTACTCTGGATGTTCCTCAAGCAAGCCGAGGAGCCCGCCGACGCTGAGGCCGACGTCCTCGTCACCATGAACGTTGACGAAGACCTCGAGCACATGCTCGCAAGTGCGGTCGACGCATGCGTCGAGTACCTCGGCGTCGAACGGCCCGACCAGGAGAAGATCGGCGCGGCGCTCGCCGCCGCACGCGCGTACGAGCCCAAGCGGAAGAGCAACAAAGGCAAGGCAGCCGCGAAGAAGAAGCAGGACGACACGCCCGCGAAACCGCCCCGGTACTTCGGCGTCCTCGCCGAAGTCGACCTCGCGAGCGTCGTCGGGCCCGCGCTCGCCGCCGCACCAGACGTGCCCGAAGAGGCGCGCAATTTCTGGACGGAACTCACGGCAAACGGGCGCGTGGCGCCGCGGCCGCACGTCACGATCGTGCACTCGAACTCGCTCCCAGACGAGCAAGCGCTGTGGGACGAGTGCATAACGCTGCACAAGCGCGAGCGCCCCCCAGTGCTGAGCTTCCGCCTGGAGGAACTCGTGTGGAACGGGCGGATCATGGCGGCGACGGTGAGCGATCTTGCGGTAGCCACGGAAGACCCTGGGGATGTGGACGAGAGCGCGGTTGCGCTCGTGGCGACGCTGCCCGGGGAACTGCGGGAGCGGCTGCATGTCACGGTGGGCACGCGGGACAAGGACGTGCCGCCTGTGGAGGCGGGGCGTTTGGTTGCGGAGTGGAGAAAGAACGGGGCCGGGGCGGGCGTGTGGGCGATCCCGCTGAAGGACGTGTGGGTCAAAGGGCGGCTGAAGGGGCTCTTCAACTAGGTTGGTGCGGTGAGAGTGTTGATAGCGAAGACATGATTTTCACTGAAGAAGTTACTCAATAGCCAATTATTGTAATTGATCGCCGGAGACGGAATCACCACTCATTCTTGTCGGGAAGAACATTGGCTGAACCATGAAGTCAATTTTGTTGTTTGCCGTGACCGAAAGACGAGAAGTTTGGACGAGTTGTGTTGCGATCCGAGGCTCTAGTGAGTCTTGCATATCGCTTGCTGAGGCTAGCTTGTCGTCCTGTGATGCCTGCAGGTCAGCACCAAGACCTGACCATCGCCAAAGGACTATGAGAGGGTCCGGGTGATGTGCCTTGATGCATCGGCAGGGAGATCTGGTACCTCTTGGTCTGTTGACTTCGCGGCACTTCGCGGCAGTGCCACTTGCCGAGGACGTTCCACGCTGGTGTTCGAGGCGGGCGTCGTGGCCCCCGATAGGCCCCGCGAGCCTGAGATGCAGGCTCGATCGGACGGCGGGACGGTCGAACCGGTCACTCTCGATCGTAGTCGCGACTCGGCAAGTGCACTGTGGCTGCAAGTTCATGGATGCATGATGGTCTGTCGTGTGCACTGTGCAGCTGCGATGGCGGCTCTGGGATGCTCGACACAACCGCATTGTCGCGCATCGGGGCATGCGGCCGCTTCCGACGTCGGAGACTGCGAACAGCCTGCGCACGCGCCTCGGGCTGATTTTGCATTTCGCACTGGGGTCACGCCTCCCCGCGGTGGCATGCTGGCGCCTGCGCGTGACGGCGGAGGCGAGCAGGACGCGGAGGTCGTCGCGTGCAGACTCAAAGTCGTACGTGTGTGCCTCGGTCTGGACACTGGCACGCTGGTGAGGCTCCCGTCAAGTGCTGCTTCTCTGGGTGGACATGAGGGCTATCCCAATACCGCCGGCCGCGTATCGTTATCGAGGTTATCAACTAGTGGCTGGCGCGCCGTATACATTCCCCCGGGCTGCGCAGGTCTCCGTCCGTGTCGCAGTATCTTGTTGGTGCTGAATTGCAGGCGGTGGCAGGCACGGAATGGGCGGGCTAGGGCGAGCGAGAATGAAAGCAGTGCGGAGGGTCGGGGGCGGAGGGCCAGCGTGGGGTGGTGCTCATGTGAGCAGGAATAGAGTTGGGCTGAGGCCTGTTCGGGGTGGGAGAAGGAGGAGTGTCAGAGGTGCATCAATGGCATCTGGGCGGACCATGTGGACATGCCTGCCCCCGCCCATATCCGGCGTCTTATCGTCTCTTCGATAGATTCTCCACGCCCGCCCTCCGTTATGCTATAAGTCCCTCCGATCTGTCCTCCGCCCTCCGTGCGCTCGCCCCCATCAGCTCCTCTGCCTCCCTCCTCTGGCAAGCAATGGTCGAGTTCAAGCTACCCACATGGTACACGTACGTCCCTCTTACTCTCGTTCTGCTGCATTGCAATGAACGCCTTGTACAGGACGCCTATGGCGCAAGTGGTGCTTGTCGGCATCACCTGGTGAGTTCGTCGCCTATGCGCGTGTCGTCTCGTGTTTAACGCGTCTCCAAATCCACAGCTTTGCCACAGTCGGCATGTTCAGCGCGGTCTCCAACTTGGGTGCTGGAGGTCTTAGCGACATCACGCTCTCCGACACCTCCCAAGGTGTCCTCTACGGCACCTTCGCCATCACCGGTCTCGTCAGTGGTGGTATCAGCAACTGTGCGTAGAATTCATCACACCTCTCCATTTCTCATGACCTCGTCCTCATTTATATCCACAGTGCTTGGTCCCCGGCTCACGCTCTTCCTCGGTACTCTCGGTTACGCGCTCTACGTCGGTTCCCTATGGTGGTGAGTGTTGCTCGCCTTCCGAAAATACCGTCCGGACCTGCGTTCCCCGGAACCGCCTCGGACGTGCTAGCATCCCGTCTCTTGAACGCCCTGTTCTCCGGAACATATTCATCGGAACATCGTAACCCGCACGGGTGTCTGGCATGAGTGATGGGGCCACAGCAGTCGCTATCTGAGCGCGACATCTCTCAGTGGCCTTTTTGGCTTCCTTGTCCTCGCGTCGCGTATGCCAGCTCGCGGCCGAGTCGTTCCGTCGACACCATGCCGTCGCGCCTCTTTGCGCCATACTTATCCGGTTGAGATGGGCCGTCTCCATTGCAGCGTGTGCGACCGCGGCTGCAGGGGCGGGCTGGCCGTATCGACCCGGAGTGGGCTAGAAAAAAGCGCTACGTGACGCGCGCATGTCCCTCGAAGACCACGCATTCAGGTTAAAGCGAACCAGCGATCCGCGCCTGTTCCATGGGACGGGCTGAATGCGTTCCGTGGAACATCTGCGCCAGATGACGGTCTGCGGAACCGCCTCGGACATGCTGGATCTGCCCCGCTCTCCGTATCCCTGCCGTGGGCAGTGCTGTGGAGAGCGGGCTCGGAGTCCGGGAATGCAGCGCACGAAGCGCGCCTGTGACCGGCTTTGACGTGCACACAGAGTCCAGACAGACTGGCGCCCACATGGGCCCGCTTCCCCGCATACTCCGCGTGCACCCGTACTGATTGGCCTTCCCAGCTACCAGACGCAGGGGACCGGCTGGTTCGTCATCCTCGCGGGGGCGATCCTGGGTGTTTCTGCGGCGCTGCTGTGGTCGGCGCAGGGCGCGATTATGATGTCGTACCCGCTCGAGAAGGACAAGGGGAAGGCGTTTGCGATCTTCTGGGCCATCTTCCAGCTCGGGGCCTTCATCGGCTCGATCATCGCCCTCGCGATCAACATCGAGAGCGGAGGCCTCTCCGCCGTGTCGACCTCGACGTACATCGTAAGTGCAGTTCCTCTTGTGAGGACGTGCGCTGATGCTGGGGCGTCCGCAGGCGTTCTTGGTCATCATCTTCATTGGTGTCGCCTCGGCGTGGTTGATCCTGCCGCCCAACAGGGTCGTCCGGTCCGACGGCACCATCGTCAAGCTCGAGGCGTTCTCCAAGCCGCACGAAGAGGTCGTCGGCATGATCCGCCTCTTTAAGGACTGGCGCATGCTCGGTACGTCTGCGCCAACCCCGCCCTACGCACCCCCCACTCACCCCACCCCGCCGCAGCACTCGTGCCGATGTTCTTCGCGTCGAACTACTTCTACGCGTACCAGGGCTCGATCAACACGAACATGTTCGACGGGCCGACGCGTGCACTCAACGCGACGCTCGAGGGCGCGGGCGCGATCGTCGGCGCGCTCATGATCGGGTACTTCTGCCTCGACCTCAAGTTCCTGCGGCGCCGCACGCGCGGGCTCCTTGGTTTGGCCGTCGTCACCGTGCTCGTCGTCATCGTGTGGGCGGTCAGTCTCTCGTGGCAGGTCACGTTTACGCGCGCGGACGTGAGCGACGCGAACCGCATCAACTACCATGACGCGAACTACAAGGGCAAGGGCGCGCTCTTCTTCTTCTGTACGTACCCCACCGTATCTCCTCCCGTGTGTGTAAGTGCTAACGAACTGCACAGACTACTTCTCCGATGCGTGCTACCAGGCGCTCGCGTACTGGATCATGTCCGCGCTCACGAACGACCCCTTCAAGCTCGCGCGGTACGCTGGCCTGTACAAGGCACTCCAGTCCGCCGGTTCCGCGGGCTCGTTCGGCATGGACGCCGTCTCGACGCCGTTCCTCAACGAGCACCTCGCGTCGTGGATCCTGATGCTCGCGTCGATCCCGCTCGCGTACCTCGTGCTCCGGACCGTGAAGGAGACGAATTACGGCGACGAGAAGATGGTGTACGTGGACGACCTGAAGCACGGGGCCGCGGAGGAGGGCGCCGCGGATGCGCCGGCGACGCGCACGGAGAGCATCGAGAAGGGCAGCGTGTCGGACCGCGCGGAGGATACCCCACGCCCGCTCGTCGCCTCCGCGTAGAGTGTAGACGGCTCTAGGGATTCTCGCTGTTTGCTTGTTGCGCCGATGGTATACCCCTGGCCATCGGCGGCTGGGACGTGCTGCTTTTTGTTACGCTCACGACATGGATGTATAGTACGAGTACGGTGTGGCCTGGGGCGGCTCGGACAGACTTAGGCCTGCAGTTTTGTGGGTACCGCCGCTCTGCCTTGCACGATAGCGACTCTGCGCTTGGGATGCGCGTACTTATTTTGGTATTCCCGGCGGTGTCTGCGGTGGCCCTCCCTCCTCTGTAATGCTTTGATGTGTTTCGTTGCTCATGGATGTTTCGCTAATGACATGCACGGATCTCTCGGATATTCAAAACGTCTGCGTTGATTGCGGGCTGCTCGTACTGGCAAGGGTACCCTTGCGCCAGCGTCAGCGCTGCAACTCGGGTGCGCTTCTCGATCACGTGATCGCGTACCGCGACGCGACGTGACGCGTCTTACCAGCTCTTCCTCGCACCCCATGCTACCGCACTCACCGTTATTGTTCTTATTGCTGAGCCCAACCGTACTATCTATGTTATGACGAAATAAATTAGCCAGGTTGCAAGTCTTGAGAACCTGCTAATACAGACCTCGTCAATAACGGCTCGGTTGCGGAATCACGCGCAAAGTACTTGGTGGGATGTGTACTCCTCGTCGACGGTCGTATCCAGAAGTTGCTCTGACCATGCAACGCGAAGCTAAAATACATACTTATACCAGTACTAGTACTGACGCGGACGCACTGACCACCCATTTGTGAACTTTTCCACGCGTCGATAGCGGAGTAATTAGCGTGCACAGCTAGCCTGGGAGCCGAGGAGTCATCGACATCGACGGCGATCACGCCTCATCGAGCTCGGCTCCGAGGCTTCAGCCCACTCCCAGGACGTCCCCCGCAATCCCAGCTACCAGTGCGCCTCTTTGCTCTCGCCATATCGTATCTGTCTCTCGAGCGCATCTGCCCCGTCAGTTTGCGCTCGTCTGACTAGACGCGTCCACAAGGCGCATCTATGTCTTCCACAACTGGTTCAATCCGCCCCCTTCCCGCCGGTACCGGCTCGGGGCGGAAAGCAGCTGCTCGCGGCCGTCTTCCTACATCCGTGTCGAACCCGGGCTCGAAGGCTAAACACACGTCCCCTGGTCCTAGCTCGGCGAGCACCACCTCGTTGGCTCTCTCGGGCTTCGCGAAGGCCGCCCCGAACGCGAACTCAAAGGCGAAGCCCGGTAAGCCGAAGGCGAAGGCAGGCGTCCGCGCCCTGCACCCGGTCGACACCAACGTCGCGGCGCACGACCGCACGGACCCCTTCGCCGCGCTCACGACCCTCCGCCAGCTCCTCTCCGCCCTCCCCGCGCGCCCCGGCAGCGCCCAATACAAGCTCGCGCCCGAGGAACACCGCCTCGCGGTGCACCTGCTCGGGATCGTCGAGCCGTTCGTGCAAGACACGGCCCCCTGCACCTGTGGGTGCACGTGCAAGGCGCGGCGCACGCTCGTGCGGCTGCCGACCGAGATCCTCGACGCGGTCGCGTTCTGGGTCGACGGCCCACGCGACCTGCGCGCGCTCGCGGGGACGTGCCGGCGCATGTGGGAGGTCGTGGTGCCGCGGCATGCGGAGTATAGGGTCGTGCGCGCGAAGGCGAGCGCGGTGCGCGTGTGGCACCATCTTGTTGTGCATCGCGCGCTGGCGCGGAACGTGAGGAGGCTGGAGGTGCTCAACGAGCGCGCGCCGGCGGGGAGGGAGGTCGTGCCCGCGGGGATTAGGCTGACTGAGACGGATCTGGAGTCGACGGAGGACGAGCTGGGGATGCATGTGAAGCAGGAGCGGTGGCTGATCAGGGCGCTGGAGCGCATGACGGCGCTCACATCGGTGAAGTGGGAGTGCGGACACTCGCTCGTCGCGTTCGAGAGCGTGTGGCCCGTCCTTGCTAAGTGCGGGAGCATCGAGGAGGTCGAGGTGCACGACAACCTCGTGTTCCAGCCCACGGCGCACGAAGACGCATCCGAATCCGAGCCCGAGGAGGGCGCGTCCGCGAAACCGGGCCAGCTGGTGGTATGTCCGTCTACGCGATGCGCCGTGAGCGCGGGCTGAACACCAGATCTACTGTGTAGCTGCGCGATCTCAAGAAGGCGGGCTTTCACGGGGCGAAGAGCACCTTCGGCGCGTCCAAGGAGCCCGACCTCGCGCAGATCTCCGCGATGCTCAACGGCTGCCCGAATATCGAGACGCTTGCGATCAGCTACGTACCCCGTCGCGCCCCCGGCTTCTTCAACCCCGTCGCAGACGACCTTCTGCTTTGCGGCCGCTGGACGCGCCTGCGCTCGCTCACACTGACGAGTCTATGGTGCACCCCCGACGCAGGCTTGGACGCGGCCGCCGCATTCCTCCTCGCGCACGTCGACCTGGAAGTGCTCCACCTCGACGTCGCGTTCGGAGCGGGAGGGCAGGCCGGCGGGGGCGCGCTCGCGACGTTCAAATTCCCCACAGGCTGTCTGCCGCGCCTGCGCGAGCTGAAGGCCGGAAGGGACCTCGCGAGCGCGCTCCTGGCCTGCCCCACCGACGCCGACGCCGACGCCCGCCCGCTGGAGACGCTGAAGGGCGTGCGGCTGAGCGGGTCGCCGCGGGACCGTTTGTTCTTGGAGAATCTGAAGCTGCATGGCGCGAGCGTGCGCCGCTTGGAGCTCGCGGGGTGGAACGATATGGAGGACGTCAAGAGGCTCGCGGAGTGCGTGCCGCGTCTGACCTGGCTCGACCTCGGCAAGAAAGAGGGAGCGGCCAACGGTGCGGCGGCTGGGCCCGCGAGCAAGGTGGCCCAGCCTGCGAACGTGTCCTCCCACTTCGTAAGTCTCAGTATGCATACGCGACGCCCGGTCATGGGAGCTGACTGCTCCTTGGATTGTAGACCGAATGGGCGAACGTGCTCGCCAACTTCAGCGAGCTCACGACGTTCCACGGGGTGCGCTTCTTCTACGAGGTCGCGACCTCGGACGGCGCGGTGCTGTCGCTCTCCGACCGGAGCCGTGTGCGCAAGAACGACGAGGTCGCGGCGGTGCTCGCGTGGAAGTGCCCGAAGCTGCGGCGTGTCGACCACTGGGAGGACGGCGCGGGCAAGGTGCTCGTGCTCGTGCGCGACGCGGAGAAGGTCCGGTACGAGGTCAGAAGGATCAAGGTGTAAGTAGAAAGCAAGATGCGCGGTCGGATAATGCTGGAGAGTATACTTGAAGATATAGGCGTCGGACACTGCTGCCAGATATTGATCTACCTATGTTGATAACCCTTTGTCACCCCGTATGGACACTGCTCCGGTACTCGTACTACCTTCATACCCGCACCCCCAAATCACACTGCTCCGTTTTTTGACCCATCTGCCCCCTTGTATAACTTTTTGAAGGTTTCGAAGGTTGGGAGAACATCCGCGAATTCCGAAAACCCCCTCCCCCTCCCCCTCCCGATCCCCCGTTTAGGCGCCGTCATATTGGCGCCCGCATTTCCAGCCAATAGGATCGTAGAACGGTCTGCCAGTGTTGTTCTTGCCGCGGTCCTCCTGGTAGTGTACACTCCTCTTGTACGATGATCGCGTTGGCCTCTCTACTACAATGCCTTACTAGCTGCGAAGAATTACGCCTTGTATCTCTGTGTTCGCTCATCAAATTCGTCCGGCTGGCAGTCATACTAAAGCCGGTCATCCTTCATCGGCAAAAGGCTAGATGGCAACCACACACTATTCCCGACTCCGAGTCTCTGCCACGGCACGTCTTGTCGTTCCTAGCGGGTCATCTTGGCACGGCAGAAAGTGGTGTAAAGCGCTTATGGGCAGCCTTGGGCAAGTCAATCTGGGAGCATGGCTCCTTGTTACTCGAGGAGGAGTGCGAGGTGCCTCCTGGCCAGGGAGACGGATCTAGTGCAGACGATGAGTCTGTGCTATGTACGTTTCTTTCTCCCTTATGTATTCTTCATACTCATGTCATTGCCGTCTAGCTGATCACATGCTTTACCCCGCGACCACCGTCTGCACCGACCCGTCATGCCCTAGCCACGGTCGCGTTCTTCGATTATGGGAAGATCCGAAGCGGGTGACCATGTTCTCTCTTGCGAGTGGGGTGTTTGAGGGGTTCGCGGTGGCGACCAGCTGCAGGAGTACGCGCACAGTCTATCCAATGCAGATGGTGTAATGCTAATCAAACCTCCCAGAGTGCCGGGCAACGTACTACCCAAACTACGTCGTCCGTGGTGATGTGCGACAATATTATGAGGGTATCCCCGACTACGTACAGGTCGCCGACCACACATACATCGAAAACGCTCTTCTCGAGCACTTCACAATGCTATCCGTTCTGTCTTGGACGTCATCCACAAATACCGCCCACATCTACCACGAGTCAATGTCACACCTGCCCTCCGACGCCCGTGACATCCCCCGCTTCCAGCTTCGTACAGAACATACGTCGGACGGGTTTGTCCTCCTCGCCCTGTTACGTGATGCAAAGGACCGGGGCAGCGTCCTTGAAGTCCCCAACAGTGGCGACCAGCAGGAGCGTTTCAAGGATGCCATGATCGCCCGCAATCGGCGCATTCAATTCTCGGGCCAGCCGGAGTACGCTCATTGGTGTCAGAAATGCCACCGGCGTTTCGACGATGATAGCGGTCCGCGTACGTCCTGCGACTGACACGCCTTGCACCTGCTAATTTACCGTGCAGATTTCGTCGACTGCATCGTAACCGATGGTATTAGCATAGGACGGCCCTGTTGCGGCGTTCAAAATTGTCGGGAGCCACTTCGCACGCCGCAGGATCACTGGTGCGCGCGTCATGTCCATCAGGCCGCGTTCTGCGTCGTCGACGGCTGTTGCTACGCCCATCGCCAAGGATTTCGGACCTGCGACTCACATGCCGCTGTTGAAGACCACCACGTTGCTACTGGCCAGGCGCTCTTTACCCTGCGAATGCGTCTTCAGCGTGCCCAAGTCACACATCCAACAGATGCCATCGAACCCGATGCCCCGGTCGAAGAGGATGTCGATCTCGACGACACTCTCGATGGCCCTTGTCCGGAGAAGCCTGTTGACGGGAACCGACGTGTCCGCGCACGCTTTGGTCGTCGGCGTACGCACAACGAGCAACTCATCGTGCGGCCGTGCGGCATCATCACTGCCCGGGAAACTTTCTATGGGGCAGAGACTACGCCGCAGGTTCTTGTGAGTGGTTTACTGTCTCATGCAACATATGCTGACGTCCACCAGGACATGTTGCATAAGAAGCATCTCATTCCGGGGTCGATGCCGCGGTTCGTTTACTATGACAATAACTGTGGGCTCTACAAGCACTGTGCAGCCACCGCTGGGGAGGACCTCCACACCCGCATCGGCCTCCCGGTAGACGTATTCCACTGGAAATGCAAACACAAGAAGACGGACGTTGAGTGTTCTTTCCATTGCAACCCACACATGTTTCCGGAGCTTCTCAACGGCGACCGTTCGTGGTACTTCAATTCCTCCCGTGCCGAGCAGACGAACGTGTGGTTCGGCGGTTATCACGCCATTGTACGGGAAATGGGTGCGGTAAAATACGAGTTCTTCCTCGACGAGATGATCTTGAGGAAGAACGAACTCACACGGGCGAAATTGGAGGCCGAGGGCTGGACTCCGGGTTATCGCGATGATATCAGGTTTGCAGGCACGAATGTTTCATTGTAGTTGTAGATTGCCGTGTACGTATATTCCTACATAGATATGTATACCTCTCACTTGCCTGCCACGCCCCCTCTCACGCTCTCCCACCCGCCCGCAGCGCTCTTCTGGCTCTGATCTCGGGCGTCGCCACACCACGCCCCGCCGGTATCTACCGCTACACTTACTGTGCACGGACGCGCGCGCCCACGCCCACGTCCTGCGCCTTCGCCTTCGCCCGCGGGGACGCGCTCGCGCGCCCGTGCCCCTGCTCTACGTTTGAACAGACGAGCTGGAGGTGCACGCGTCGAGTGTCGGTCTTTGAGCCCCGCCGCGCACTCGTGGGCGCGCCGTCCCGGAGCTTGACGATGTACGAGCGCGCCTTCGTCGCGCCCGCGAACTTCTCCACCGTGTGGAGGGACGCGGCGGGGGCGGCGAAGATCGGCGCGGCGAAGAGCGCGAGGGCAGCGGCGACGGTGGCGAAGAGCTGCATGGCGGCGGGCGGGGAGCAGGGTAGTGCGCGGGGACGACTGCGGGAGAGAGTACGGGGGCACTGGGGCTATCGTCCGCACGTCGCTGAGCCTTTATACGATGCTGCGTCGAGTGTCGGTCTTTGAGCCCCACCGTGCACTCGTGGGCGACGCATGCCGCCGCGTTGCTGCTGCCTCTTCTCGGAAAGGCGAGAAGGCCGCCTGGAACCGAGAAAGAGCGCGCCGGCGCACCGTTGAGCTCGAGTTTAGCGTCGTCGCGGCCTCCCGCGAGGACAGAGTCTGGCACCGGAGGGCGCGGCCGTTCGCGACGTTGTCTCGCGAGTTCTCGGACAGTAGGTAAGTCGTCATGTGCATGTCTAGCCTACGATGCGAGCGAGGGGAAGGCGATCGCGCGGCGCGAGGTGCGATGACGCGCTGCTGGACTTGGCGGTTGACGTTTTGCTTGTCCGCGCGCGAGACGCGTTCCGTGGCCGGCCACACGTGTAGCTCGCACGCCGAGGTTCACGACGTCGTGCGGGCGGCATACACGTCACATCGTGTGCATCACGACTGCGAGATGCACGGAAGGCCTCCCAGAGTCGCCTGGCGGTGAGAACGGCCTCCTGGGTGTTCAACGGCGGCGGCGGCGGCAATGATTCGCTGGGGGGAGACGGCGCGACGTAGCTCTAGGGAGTCTCGTACATGGGAGATGGCGAGACGACACGCCGACGCGCACGAGCGCGCTCGGGATGAAGGAGGACAGATCGGCGACGGCAATGAGGCGTGTCGCGTACCGCCGCCGCGGGCGCGCAAGAATGTGCGTCGCGCTGATCGGGAGTGTCCTGCGTGCCGCATGACGCGACGCGACGCGCCTTTCACCGGCCGGACGTGCACAGGCTCGTCGGGTCTACAGGACGAGTCTCGAGCTGCGGGCGCGTTCCGCGAGCGTAAGTCGGCTGTGAGAGGTAAGCAGGCGGACGCACCTGCGCTCCACGACGTCGTCTCCGCGGCGCTGGCAAGGTCGTCTGCGTCGGGCAGGCGGGATCTCCTTGGGCCCGGCAGGTTGCGGACGTCTCTACGAGCCCGTCACGCGTTGCTGAGGGAGGGGTCAGAGCGGGGGCGGGATGTCTGCATACCCGTGCGACGAATGTCTGCCTGCTCGAGGTCGGCGGCACGATACGAAGCAGGCAAGAAGCACGCAGCGTGCGCATCGAGGAGATGAGACGGTTGGTGGGCGGCACGCAGGTCGACATTGCGATGCGCCAAGCAGCGGCAGGGAGGCAGGGGACAGAGGGCCCGGCAGGTACGGACGTGCGCACGCGTCCATCGCGCATTCCGCATTACTTATGCACCCCACGCTTTAGGGCCGTCCTCCCCAACGCCGTCCTCGGGCTCGTGTGCAGGGCTCAGCTCGACGCGGGCTGACGAACCCCGGCGTCGCGGCTCTCGTCGGTGCGGCGGCCGCGGCGGGTGAGACGGCTCTCGTCGGTGCGGCGGCTGCGGCGGGTGAGACAGATCGCAGTGGGGCTGGGGCTGCGGCCGGACTATGCCCTGCGCTCCTCCACGGTGCCTTTTTCTTTTTCTGTGGTAGGTGGAGGGTAGAAGGTCGGAAGAGGGTCAGTGGCAGGATGGGAGGGTCATGAAGCGCCCATACCCTACTTACCCTTGACCCGTTCTCCGTGCCCCATTGGCATCCCGCTGGTACCCGCTGATTGTTCTCCTCCCTGTTTCGCCACCTGATAACCGCCTCCGCTCGTGTCGCTGTCCCTGTGCGCGTGCGGTGCTCCGTGTTCGCTCGTGCTGGCCTCCGCTTTGTCGCTCTCCATGCGCTTGTAGTCACATCCGCCCCTGATTGTCTATGGCGACCTCGTCTCCGTCCTCGTGCTTCTCACGATGGCGACCCCAGTGTGCGGGCGTGTTCGGCTTCCAGGGATGGGTTCGCGGCGCCCTCGTCTCGTAGCGCGATGGTATCAGGACGTCTCCCGCACCCTTGTCCGGGAGGCCGCCTCTACATCGTGTTGCGCTCGCGGTATGTACGCCACGGCCAACACCGTCGAGATCGAGTCAGTTCGAAGTGCAGCCTAGGCGGCGCAGGGGCGTACATACCTGCCAGGCTCGCCGGTCCTCCACGCGGCAAGGAAGGTGCCCCGCCCCCCTCCGAGTTGCAGACTGGACGCCCGCGCGGCCGGGGAGATGCCCGCAAGCCCGCGTCGTCACGACTACGCTCGCCGCGGCCATCCGAGTGCGCCTGAGGCGGCCGGCCGCACTGCTGACACCGCTCCCCGCCCCACGCGCTGCTGACACCGCTCCCCGCCCCACGCGCTCGCCCGCGCCGCGACGCGTCCTCTCAGTGGCGCATCAGCCCGCCACGCCGCTCCTCTGCGCGCCCAAGAGGTGAGTTCGGCGCAGGCGCACCGCCGAAACCGCGCTGAAGACGGGTTTTGGAGCCCGCCCGGATCGCGCCTGGATCGCGTGTGCTGAGTGCGCGGGGTCGGGGGACACGTCGCGTGTAGCTGGCGGCGCGGGAGACGGCGCGGGGCGCGGGCTGGAGGATGGATGGGGGCGGGGCGTGGGCGATGTGTCGCACATCTTAGTTGGCGCATCGGAGGCGTGTCTGCGCAGAGGCGTCGTCAGGGAGGCGTGTCGGGCGTGAATGCGCAGCCACGGCGCAGATGTCAGCGGCGTCGGGGCCAGAGGAGGCGCCATTGCGGCAGGGAGGCGTTGTCGCGGCAGGAGGGCATTGTCGTGGCAGGGAGGCGTGTCGGCATTGTCGGGGGACCGCAGAGGGGCTGGGAGCGAAGTGGGGTGAACAACTCACTCAGGCTACGCGTGCGCGTCTCTGCCGCGAGCTTGCGGAACAGCGGGTGCAGCACAGCGTTCGCGGGGAGCGAGTTCGCATCGTGCCCCTCCGCACTGGGCGACGACCGCGCTGGCTCCGGGCTCGCGGGAAAGCGCGGCGTGTGGGAGAGACTGGCGGGGTCCGGCACGTCCGGGTTTGCCGATATCGGGGGTGGGAAGTCGGACGACGAGCGGGTGCACTCGAGCACGGAGGGGGCGGCAGGCACGTCTCGCTGCTCGGAGTTTGCGGTGGGGTCGTCGGCTTCTTGTTCGATGTCCTCGGATGTCGAAGGCCTCGCGGTCAAGGCCCTCGATGTGCCCCGGTCGTGTCGCGACGCGTCCAGGAAACGCGGGGGGCCAGTTCCAGTCCACATGTGTCCGGAGAGTCGCGGACGGAGGGGATGGCGAGCGCTCATCGCTCGACCCGTCCTCGTCTTAGGCTTGGGCGTCCGCTGCGTGGGCTTCAAGGGCTGCCTCGTCAGCGTCTGCGTACAGGTCGTCGATGTCAAAGGGCTCGGGCACCGGCGCACTAGGGGTCGGATGGTGGCCTACGCCCTCGTCATTCGCACCATCCGCAGTGTCCGCGTCTGGGCTTGTCGGGTCGCCGCAGGTCATTCGGGCGCGTCCGTGTCGTCCCCATCGGGGTGCACCTGCGTTTGTCTGCGTCGGGTCGCCGCAGGTCATTCGGGCGCGTCCGTGTCATCCCCATCGGGGTGCACCTGCGTTTGTCTGCGTTTGTCTGCGTTGGGGTGCGCCTGCGTTTGTCCGTCCAGCCTGCATCAGGGGTGTCCTCGACTACGAGCTCGACCCCCACGCGGTGTATGCAGTGTCTCGCACACTGGGCCATCCGCCTTCCAGCTCTGTCGTTAGCATGTGCTCATCGCTGCGGTCAAAGCGGGGGAAGGCATACCTTGATATCCCACAGGTTCCCGACCGTGCCAGACCTGCGTCGGTGTGTCCTCCAGGGTGTCTGTGAGCGTGGCGCGGCCTGTCGTCGCTGATGAGCGAGGTGCAGCGCATTCCCGGGGATGACACGGAAGGCGGCGGGGAGGGGGTCGGTGGTTGGCTAATCGGTTTGTGCATTGCGAGTGTTGCACGTCAGCGAGTGCCATGCAGTGTCGTGGTCCTTGGGGTATGTTGAGCTCATTGTCGTCCTCATAAGGTTCGGCCATTGTAGGTCTCTTCTTGCGGCATTGCCTCCGGCGGCGAGAAGGACCTGCAGGCCAAAATTTGCTCACTGCCACGCGAGCATCGGGGCACCCGGCGCGACGCACCCCGTCTGCCTCCTCGCAATACGGACGTAGCCTGTAGGGACATCCTGCCGTCACATCTGTGCTCCCCGTCGCTTTGTTGGGGAGGCAGCGCTGTGGGCGCGGTGAGTCTCGGCGCGCACAAAGTCAACGTGGTGTCTGCGTACCTTACACTCTAGTTGAGCCGCATTTGTAGCCGTCGTCGTCGTAGTGCCTATGTGGTGGGGCACATGCGTGGTGGGGCAGATGTGAGGCGCGTCCTTGTCCGTGTCCTCGCTGTCACGTCGTTGTCTGCTCGCGGATCGTAGGCGATGGCGCCTGTCCGTGGATGTTTGCACGAGCCGCTAGGGTATGATGTGGCGGCGCGCTGCGGGGGCTGTCGGCTTGTGTTTGCGTGGTTGTGCGGACGTGGTGGTGGTGGAGAAGAGCAGAGTGGGTAGGTATGCGTGATGGGCTTGATGAGTCTGGGGCCGGTGTTGGGAGATCGGGCCCGGAAACGTGGGTTTGGGATCGGGCCCACCAACGTGGTTTTAACTTTTGGGATCGGGCCCGCCACTGCGGTTTGAAATGGGCCCTCGCCCACATACTCCCCCTCACTGTTTTCGCTCTTGCCCCTCATCTGCCTCCTACTTCCGCCTCATCTGCCTCCCCTGCGCGTCCCCTTCTGTCTGCTCTGCCCTCCGTGTCCTGGTTAAGAGTGAGGCTGGGATCTGAAGTTTCCGCAGCCGCCCTCATATGCACCCTCCGCTCGTCAACCGGTGTACACTGTGTTGGACACGGCCCCGGACGTCGTTTCACATCCCCGCAACGCTCCGGTGCTGGCCCTTCGCCATCCTCGCATACAAGCACCCCGTCACTCACTCGTCCGCGTCGTACTCATCACACCCACGTGAACGCAGTACGACGAGGCTGAGCGGGACCTCACCTTGCTCTCACACACACTAGAGCTGTCCCAGTGGCTCGAAGACGTGTGGACGGCAGCACGAGTATGATACTTGTCCCCGGCGGCTCTGGCGAGTACGGCGCACCCCTCGGTGCTCTTGCAAGACTGGTGATGCGCGCCGCATCGAAGATGTGCGTGCCCGGGTGAGTGTGTGGCCGTCGTAACCTCACCTCGTCTTTTGCGGCGCGTCCTTTCTCATCCCGCGGCACATCCTCGTCGCACAGCGCATCCTCGTCACACGGCGCATCCTCGTTCCCCGTGGTGCGTCCTTGTCATTGCACGGCGCATCCTCGTCACATGGCGCATCCTCATTCCTCGTTCCTCGTGGCGCGTCCTCGTTCTCGTAGTGCGTTGAATCCTATCCATACTTTGTCACGCGCGTGCATCGGTCGGGTTCTGCATTATCTAGGCAGGGCGAGGTTACTTTTACACAGCGGCAGGCAGCATGGGCAGGAGGCAACGGCTTGTAGAAAAATGTCTGCATGTTACAAATCTTATGGTATTTACAATGCTCTAGACAACAAATAGAATACTGCTCTGCCCCCCTCGTGCCTCCACGCTAGTCGCTGTCCAAAGTGAGATCAATGTCAACGTGCTCGATCTTAATACGAGCCTTGAACACGCGCTTGGTGGCGGGCGGAGAGGCTGTGAGGTCGATAGGATGTAAGAGAGAGCCGGGCCCCTTCGAGGATGAGGCGACGGCGGGGAGGATGATAGCGGATGTGTGTGAAAACCGAGCAGGGAGTAGGAGGGCGGGGGCTTGGTGGTCGGCTGTCATGTACGACATGGCAGTAGAGTAGGATGTAGATGCAACCGGCATATTGATGCGCAGATCCGGAGATGCGGACTTCATGTCGAGGATGGACGCCTTGAGGGCGGCAGCCATGTCGAGCTGGAACCGGCGGTCCAGGTGGAGGTCGGGGCTGAATACCGGGGGATCAAACGACGGCGAGCGTTTCTCCTTGTCCGACTGCAGCTGTGCGTGCGTCCGGGCGAGGAGCCGGTCATATTCGCCATCAGAGGAATGCTCACAGTCTTCACAGCCCAGATGTTCAGGACGCAAGCAGTCGGAGGGGAGGCGGCGGGCTGCCTTGCGTGGAGGCGAGTCATCTGCACCAGCGGGCTCGGGGGACCGTGCTCGCTTGGCATAGGCTGGGGGAGGGACTTCTGAGGGAGGGGCCGCGTCCTCTGCGTCTTCTGCGAAAAGGGCGGCGATGGCGGCCATACGTTGCGATCTAGGACTAGACTGGGAGCTACTAGCCTGCGAGGACGCACCACCAGAGGATGATTTAGCACCAGAGCCCAAGTCGCTAGCAGCCGAGACCAGCCCATCAGAGAGAGTGAGAGAAGAGCTCGGAGTGAGTCCGAGCTGCGCAAGAACGTCCACAGAGACCGCCTTGTGTTCGGAGCAACCTCCGGCGAATGCGCAGTGCTTAGCACACCGCCCATGCTCACAGTCCGTCGCGACACGAGTAGAGGTGCATGAGGTGATGCTGCACTGTGCGCGCGGACCTGGTGTGGCTGCACGGGGAGCACGTTGCTTGCCTTTGCTGCAGGGGACGGCTGGGGAAGACTGCGCGCGATGCTTCCCTTTGTTGCGGGGGGGTGGAGGGGAGGACCGTGCGCGTTGTTTTCCCTTATTGCGAGCGGTAGTGGGGGTCGGTAGACTCTCAGTGTCTTCGTCATCAGAGGCGGATGGGCTTGTGGGTGGGGTTTCGCCGTCGACAATCAGGTCGTTACAGAACCGGTAGTATTGTGCATGTTCTTCTTCACCGCTGAGGCTGTGGGGATGGCACTGGGATATGTATCAGGCTTTGTGCGCAAAGGTAACGCATAGTCAGACTTACGGAGCAAAACACACGCCCGAAGTTTGGGGAGTTGGGGTTCTTGCAGACACGGGGCTTCATGAACCGCGGACAGAGCCCACAAGGCCATTTTGCCTTGGTTAGCGGTCCCCACCTCTTGCGAGCAGCGGTAAGGGCAGATACTCGGCGACGAGCCATGGTGTAGTGGAGAAGTGAACGGGTGTTGCCGCTAGAATTGAGGTGGAGGGGATGGTGGTACCACAGTGGAGACGTGAGCGGGAGAGGCAGGGGGACGCTGGGGGGGTGGAGGACGCTGAGAGAACGGGGGAGGAAGGGGATGCTGGTGGATCCCCCGACGTTGCGCACTCTCTTATAGTGCGCTGCACTGTTCACAGAAGGGTGAATTGGAACGCGGTGTGGCTCGATGGTCACCCTTCTGTGGCGCCCCTTCACGATCTGCAATCCAGTTTAGATTTACACCGGCCGAGGTCGCCGCATGTGACAGTCGACCGCCAGATTGAGCGCGAATTGAATTTAAATGGAAGTGGATCTAAAAACACAAATCGAGTTGGCATCATTCACATAGCGTCACAGCGTGTCTACTGGTGGGCTGGAAGTTGCTTCCACCCGGTGAGCTTCCTACGACAGTTCGTCCACAGCCCTTCCTTCGTGCGGGGCAGCCCCATGACCCACTCGCGCTGTTCCTGAGTGGAGTGAATCCACGCGAAACGCTGCGCGTGGTATGTGGCAGACTTGAACGGACGTCCTCGGAAGACGTACTCGAAGCGTTCCTTGAGGCCGGTGTCGTCCCCAGTGTTGCCCAGCATGGAGAATGCTTGTGCCATATCGCGAGCGTAGATCCCTGCCGGCCAGGCTTTCTTATCGAGCGGTGGAGTGTAGACAGTCCCCGTGAGCCATAGATAATCCAGATCGTCAGGACCAGGAGCTGAGTCAGTAGCAGCGTGTTCAGAGGGGAGATTGGCTGTATACAAGACAGCAGCCTGTGTAGCTGGAAATGACGGGGGAGGAGGCGGCTCCAGGAAGGGGGGTGGTGACGGTGACGGACTGCTTTGCGTCGTGATGGGGTGCTCATATGGTGGAGCTAACACGGCAGGGATGCTGTCTGCAGGCGTGATAGACATTGCTGACGTAGTTGGGATGAGAGTGGTGGGGGTGTTGTCGGCCGGGGTGATAGACATGGCAGACGTGGCAGAGACCAGAGACATGAGTGATGCTAGAGAGGCAAGCGAAGATGCAGACAAAGACATTGAAGACGGAAGCACAGAAGAGCCGGATGGAAGGGATGTGGTAGGGGGCTCACTAGTTGTGAGCTGCGTGCGCTGACCGGCCAAAATGCAAAACTGGTCAAGGCCGCGGCAATCCGTGACCCCAACCAGGCGGAACAGAAGGTTGTCCTGATTAGTGGCCTTGATGACCGTCTGGACCTGCTCGCGTCTCCAGGTGCGAGACGGGATATGGTAGCGTTCGATAGCCGTGGAGGGAGTGAGGCCCAAGGGCCCTACGATGTCCGTCAGAGATGCCAAGGTGACTGTCGGCCATGTAGGAGAGCCTTGGCGGTTGTGCACGTTGGGGGCTTGGCCATTCTGGAATGGTATCAGTACCATATGCACGGGGAACTGGCTGACAACGCACCTGGACCCAGATGTTCACCGTATACTCCTGCTTGAGGAGCGCAAGATGCTTGCGGCGCTCTTCCTCTGCTTGCCGCTTGGTGTTCTGAGCTTGCGTCCGTGCATCCCAGTCGGCCTGGAAGCTACTTGGCATCGGTATGCGGAAGTTGCGAGAGGGAGGGTCTTGAGAGCCTGCAGCCATGTCCTCAGAAACTGCCGTGTTGGAAGGGTTGGTTGACGGCGGCGTGAGCGAAATGGCGGCAACGGGGAGCAGTGGAATGACTGGTGGTGGGTGTGCTAGATTGGATGGATCGAGCGGCTGCGGGATGGCGGTAAGTGTTCCTGCCCGTCTTGCCACATCATGCCCTGACTGGCCGCACGGTGCAGCTTGGAGGAGGCAGTGCCTCTTGCATCGCTTGTGGCCGCACGCTTGAGCTACGTTCTTGATGGTGCAGCCGTTCTCGATGCACTCTGCACGAGGAGGTTTGTCGCCTGGAACAAAGCGGATGAACGGGGCCTGCATGGCAAGAGGATGGTTGTGGTCGTGGTTGAGGGGGCGCAGCACACCAACGGTGAACTTCAACATAAACAATCTTCTATTCGGTAGGGAAACGAACACGACAGAAGGAGACGATGGTGAGATGGGGAGGGCATGTGGCGTCGGCGCCTAATGGGCCGACTCCCCCGGACCGGGACCGGGAATTGCCGGGGGAGGGGGAGGGGGAAATGGGAATTCACGGACTTTTTGAAGGTTGGAGGTCGATAGCCTTAAGGGGAGAGTGAGCCTGAACAGGCGCTTTCCTTTTTCGGATGACAAGATAAGATTGCACCACTACTAAAAAAGGCAGGTTCCCCGCGGATGCTGCTATAAATGCTGTGCAAGATAAGATTTGCAAGGTGTGATGGCGCAGCGGTTAACGCTGCGCTGCTTTTTTGCGGGTCGTAAGTTCGAATCCCGGCGGCGACGCCGCGTTAAGGTTAGGTAGGTAAGGTTGGGCTAGTAAGGTTAGGTTAGTAAGGTTAGGTTGTTGAGGTTAGGTAGTTTAGGTTAGGAAGTAAGCTTAGGTAACCGAAATTCAGGACTTTCCCCCTCAAAGGGAGCCGGTCTGTATTAAAAGCGCGAACGAGGCTTTAGCGTGCCCGCCTGAGTGCTCCCGGCTCGGGGGACCCCCCGAGCGCAGCGAGGGAGGGGAGGGAGCACGAACGGCGGGTCCTCTTCGCGCAACCCACAAGTCCACGATCTAAGCGCCGATATGTCTAAAAAAAGGAAAGCGCCTGTTCAGGCTCACCATCCGCCTTAAGGTGAGACGATCGAGATCTACCCCGTGGGGATGAGCGTCTATGCGAGAATATGACGCCGCGGCGTTCCAATTGCTCCCTCCCTCTTCTCTCTCTCTCTTCAACCACTGACCAATTTTCATATACATTCTGCCTACGACTGCACACCTTCTACCCTTCATCCACTTATACACGATGGCGACAGAAGTCGAAGAAATTGAGCCCTCCGTAAAGGTCGAGAGTAGCGCCAACACCCCGACCCAGCTCCTCCGTGACGCGCTTTTCCGTTTTCGCTTCGACGCAGAGTCCACGCCGTCCTTGCGGCGGTCTCCGCGCAAAAATGGCGACCTTGTCAAATCAGAGGAAGCAGAGTCCGAACTCCCTTCGTTGCCAGCGGAACGCCGGCCGCCGAAGAAACGGACTGCAAGTCGTGCCGCGTCCAGTCCAGCTGTTAAGAAGGCGAAGGTCGAGGACGCGGAGCGTAAACCTCCACGAGCTAAAGTTATGGTGGCGCCCCCTGAAAAATATGCGCATCTCAATGCGTTGAACGACCACCTTGGAACAGAGCCAGATAAGCTAGACGGTGAGCCCAGGAACGGAACGATACACTTGACACGTGCTGACCTTCGCTCGCTCTAGTTATGTTTTGCGGTATCAAGTACGCTACGGTCGGGCGAGGGACGCTTGAAGCGGTACTAATATATCTCTAGTCCAGGGAAGAGGTCTGCGACTATTGGGCACCATTTCGCCCACCCTACGAACCACTTCTGGAGGTGTCTGCATGGTGCACGTCAGTTGAATGGACACGCATGCCGCATCGACACCGAGTGACTTTTAAAATCTCGCAGAGCTTACTGACCGGCTTCTGGATGCGACGGAAGACGGAATACTCCCTGAGAGCTACCAGCTCGGCTTGGTGCGCCAGGTCTTGGCTGTTACGTCTATGCTGATATTCATGCGGCTGTTGTGAACAGACGAACCTTGTGGAAAGACCGAGCACACAGGTATGCGGCGTGCCCAATGCCCTCCTCCGTCTTCTCATTAAGTCAACAGGCAGCTGAGCTAGCAGACACCGAGTATACCGCCGGTGTGCCGGCACTGTTACGCAAGATCGTGCTCCTGCGACCATGCATGGTGTGTTTTGTCGGGAAGCAGATATGGGAATCCTTTATCAAGGCTGCCGCACCGCGTCCCACTGGTTCTCGCGGGTCCACGCCATCGGCCGGGATCACATCAGCTGAGCGAGGGGTGCACACGGAAGTAGTCACCGCCGGCGTCACCGGATCGGGGAACTCAGTAGCTCAAGTTACGACAACCCGCAAGAAGAGCGTAGCGAAGAAGCGAGTCCCGAAGCCGCCGCTTGCGTTCGACCTGCAGCCGTACAAGGTGGTACACTCGGACCGTGAGTCTCTCACCCATTCAATCCGACAATGTTGCCCTTAATCCGCTGTACAGCTGACGCGCGAGTGCGGGAGACCTTGTTCTTTGTCGTCGTAAGTACATCCGGACTTGTCGCAGGCTACCAGGTACGTCGACAATCGTTGTACTGGCTGATGCAAGAGAACGTAACGTCGCCCCGGGTTCCTTCAGCGCCCAGAGAAAATCAAGCAATTCCAGCTTCTCAAGCAGCGCGTAGACGAGCTCAAGAGTTGCTCTCTGGACACCTCTGATATGACTATTATACCGATCCCTCCAGACCTACTTTGAGGCTGGTGATTGATTCCCTTTTTCCCCCTCATCGTTGACTTTACTTCTTGGGTTCGGTGTTGTCGAGTCTACTTTAATACAGGACCGCGGATTATGACTCGTGCGACGATCGATGAACCTCGTCACATCCCGGAGCTCAAAGCGAATCACGATTTCCGATGCAACGCATTCGTCCTCGTATTACCCAAGCCCCCAAAACACCCGCAGTCTCTTCTTTGGCATCAGCCCGGCTGTAGAAGATCCCTTTGCACAAGAGAGAAAATCCCGGGTCTCTACGTAAACATATACTAGCCTGAAGCGTTGACATGTCGTGAAGGTGCACTGCATTAGTAGGCACCCACGCACGGTCGAGATCATCATCCAGTACATAAGGCTGAAGGCGGTGATGGGGTCCTACATCGTCATCATCAAAGCCACCAGGAACTACCTTCACGCCCCCATCATGGCGACAACAGAACAAACCTCGGCCGCGGCGTCGTCAGACATAACCCCCGCGCTCGAGTTCCCATCCCCGTTCACGTTTATCCTCAACAACCCCGTCCCTCTCGTCGAGCTCCGCCTCCGCCGCTTTGCGCGCACGATCCGGGACAAGCCGCGCTGGTGGGAGAAAGTGCACGATGCAGAAATTGTCGCGCGCTGGACACGCGAGATCGTCGAGCATGACCGCACCATGGTCGAGGAGCTCTGGGGCGGCGAACGGCGGCTTGAAGAAGGCAAGGGCGAGAAACAGTGGCCGCGGGACCCGATTACGGATGCACAGCTGCGCTACTTGTTCGACGAGCTCCGGTACTTGGCGTCGCACCGCGATGAGGAGACCCGGATATCCGTCAGTGAAGCTTCAGTTCTATACAAGTACCGCCACGCCGCTAATTATGAGTTTTAGGAAACAACTATTCCGATGGTGTATGAGTCCTCGGCGCTCATCCCGTCCCCGCTGAAGGCTTCTCTCAAGTCACTGACAAAGCGACTCGAAGACGTCCCAGAGGATGAGAAGGATTGGCACCCTGGGTCAAACAAGCAGGTCCTCGACCTCGTCCACCCCTCACTCTTCTGCCTCTACATCGGACGCTCCTTCGTACACGACCCACATTCGGGGCACCCGGATCCACTGCGTCTCCTCACAAACGAAGAGTACCTCCGCGAGCGTGCTGACATTAAACGGTGCTTCGCGTCCGACGCCTACCAGCGTGAGGCAGAAGACCCACGTCTGCCGTTCGAGTTCACCGTGTCCAAAGCCTATCAGTGGCTCCCGACCGATTTTGCGGTGTCCGATTCCGACCAAGTGTCTGCCCAGGGCTACATCAACAACCTCAACCCGGTGAAGCACGCCGCGGCGTACGGCACAATCTCGTCCATCCTCGAACGATTCCTCCCGCTGTTCGAGCGCGTCGTTGCGGGCCAACTCAATCCACCGCGCCCGCCGATCTTCCCCATAGATCCGGATGATTGGTACACGATGGACGCACCCGACGACGTAGACGACCGCGACGAATGGGATCGCGTCAACCGCTGGCCGGATATCCCGGACGTGCTCCCTTTCCAGCCCCCGAGCCCAAACGCGGACGGACCCGCCGCGCTCAGCCTGCGCGGGCGCACGCTCCAGGTGATCGTCAAGATGGCGAACATCGAGCTCACCCCGGAGGCCCCGTGCTACGCGGGCGGCGCGTGGCACGTCGAGGGCATGGCGAATGAGAGGATCATCGCGACGGGCCTGTACTACTACGACAGCGCAAACATCTCGGAGTCGCAGCTCGCGTTCCGCGCGGCGGTCGGCGACGGCCTGTGCGAGGGCGGCACGTTCCTCGCCTACGAGCAGTGGGACCACCGCGGGTACCTTACCGTGTACGGGCTCACGCACGAGCACGCGCTGAACCAGGAGCTCGGGCACGTCGTCGCACGGGAGGACAAGTGTCTCGCGTTCCCGAACGTGTACCAGCACCGTGTCGCGCCGTTTGAGCTTGAGGACCCTACGCGGCCTGGACACCGGAAGATCCTAGCGTTCTTCCTCGTCGATCCGCTCACGCGCGTGCACTCGACGGGCGTCGTTCCTCCACAGCAGGCGCAGTGGTACAGGGACGCAGTCTATGACACAATCATAGTGAAGAAGCTTCCTGCCGAGCTAGTAGAGCTGATATTGAAGTACGTGCTGGAGAGTGCGGTGACAGTGAAGGAGGCTATGGTGCACCGCGAGGAGCTCATGAGGGAGCGGGCGCAGTTCGTGGTGAAGCACAACCAGAAGATTTTCGAGGCTGAATTCGCTATGTGCGAGCATTGATCAAGTGCAAAATGCCCTCTGTATCATACGTAGTGGTGGTGAAATCCAGTCTTATGAAATTCTCGAGCATCTACGAGTAGGAAAATCAACGTGTTGCAATCATGGAGGGATACTAGGGTGACCTCAAGAGGTAACATTTTCACAACGAGGACCACTGAGACTAATGGGGCATACTGGTCGCCGTCGGATCCTTCGCACGGACTATCTTGATACGTTGCTCAAACTTCGCCTTCGTCGCAGCCTGCGTATGTCGGTTTCAGCCAACCCAGACATTGCGGATCTCTCCACAACTACTCACTGGGTCCCACGACCTGGCCACGCTAGGGCGAGCCAGGTTGTCGTCAATATATTGACGGAGTCGCGCAAACCTCGGGCCCGATTCAGGCTCGAAGATGGCCGCATGCGCCTCCTTTAAATCCTCTGGCCTGCGCAGGCCAAGGCCCTCCTTGAGCGCCAACTGCAAGCGAAGCAGGACGGGAAGAGTGGCCGCGTCGGCGATGGACCATTCGCCCACCGCGAACCCCGTGGGCGGGAGCTTGCTCTGAAACTTGTCCAGCCCCGCGAGAAGATCTTCCAAAGGGGTCCCTTGGAAGAGGAAGCCAAGAACAGACCCCTTGCCCAACGGGCCCGCTTCGAGCCCGCTGTAGAAGAGCCGGGCGCGAGCTCGGAGCGTCGGGTCCGCTGGTAGGAGGTGGGCGTTTGGGAAGATGTCGGCGATGAACTCTAGAATGACTAGAGACTCTGGGATCCCGACGGCGTCAGCGGAGAGTGCACCGCCCGGTTGCAGCTTGGATCCGCCGTACACGAGGTAGGGGACCTGACGCAGAATAGATAATCAGTGAACACCGATATGGGGGAGGTACGCGCGCAACTTGCCTTGGCGGTGTCGGTGTTGACCTTCTGTGCATACCACTCTGGCTTGTCCAACAGGTCGATCACGATGGTATCGTACGTGGCTTTGGCCTCCTCGATGGCCAAACGAACCTGTAGGGAGATGTTATATGTGCTTGCATTGAGTACCGTGTCGACACAAGTGCATACCCGGTGGGGATACGGTGAATCCTGTTGGAACGACTCTGGGTAAATATGCGGGGCTTCAATTAAAGGAGGCGTCGACGTACAACTGCCGCGTAGAGTGTGATCCTTTTGGGCTCAGACATGTTTTGAGAGTGGGAGAATTCTGCCAAGACGTGCAGATATAGAGTGAGGATGCTCGTTTTATCGTAGGCAGGTCATGGTCAAATGATCGCTGCGGACATACAGACTTTGTAATACGCTGCTGGGGCAGAGTCAACGGAAACACCGATCTCGGAGTACCTTCTGGAGGCGCGAAAGGACGCGTACCCTTTGTGCGCTATCGGCGGCCATGGCATGAGAATGCGGTGGCAGTTGTGACGTACAGAGCAGCGCGAAGCGACTGTGAACTGCACCATATCAATAAAAGAGGCACGTAGTCGGTGTCAAGATCGTAAGACTCGGCATACCTGGAAGCAGGGTGGGCATTTGCTGACATGTACTGGCCGGGTATTTATATTCGTTTGCCGATGCAGTACCGGTCGCGGAGCGACGGCAAAAGTGGACCCAGCCAGCTACATTAGCTATCGCTGAGAAAGCAGGCTGATCACCAGCTGCTGGACCCACATTCAAAAGGGTGCTCCTATTACGCTGCGCAGTGTCAGGCATCCTGTAAAACTGAAGGTGGTCAGTGCATCGGGCCTCGAGAGCCAAAGCAGCTTGCGCGAGAAAGGCACAGCTGCTGGCGGGCCAGGGAAGAAGTGGTTGGTTAAGCGGTTGAATTAGACACACCGAAAGGAAGGTTTATCGCGTCGATATTGGGTCGAGAAGGATGGAGGAGGCCAAGCCCAGATAAGATTGGGCAGCCGCGTCCCCACTGGACCCTCGCTCGCTACGATCGCCGTGTGCCTACCAATCGAAAATTAGAAAGTTAGTAAGCGGCAAAGAGACCAATAAGACTCAACATCGAAGCTGCTTCTACGTTGTTCAGCATGCTCGAAGTGCAAGCACTGTCGTTCAGCCGGCGGAGCAACTGTCGGAGCCTGGAGTGACGAAGACAACATTATAGGCTCTACAGATACATTTTAACTGGAAGCCAAGGCGCCAGCACTATGTTACAACGGTCCATGAACGACAACAGCACACATAACAAGCACGAACAGACATCTACTCCTCCATGGCATCATCGCTCTCCTCTTCGCTATCGCTATCTTCGCCCTCAGCAACCTCGAGAGGATCGAGGTCGATGTCGTGGTCGGCGCCCATGTACGAATCGCAGATGACGTAGAGCTTGAGCGCGTGCTCGCCCTGTGGCAGAGAGAACTCGAGGCGCACGGCGAGGTTGCGGTGCACCGTGACCTTCTTGATCGCGAGGAGCTGCTTCGTCTTGGGCTCGCCAACGACGATCCACCAGTTCGCCAGCTTCTTCTTGGGGTAGAATGGCGCGACGACTACCTCGTCATCCTCGTTGACGTCCATCTCCTCGTCGGCGTCCTTCGAGAGCGAGATTTGGATGGTGATTGGCGCGCCAGCCGTGTATTCACCCTTCGCAAGCTCGTAGTTGACGTCCAGGGTAGGATACGAGTTGACGAATGTTGCGACATCCCGCCTAAGGACCATGTCAGCCAACGAAGGAAGGCAAACAGAAGGGCAGTCGCTTACATCTGCCTCGCATCCATCTGCAGGAGCCCGTTCCGCTTGTCGTCCTCCATCTCCATGATGTCGTAGACAGTCTCGACACCGGCCTCTTTGCACCTCTTGATGACCTGAAGCACTGCTGTCAGCGGCCCATGTATAGTTACGATGAACTACAAGCACTTACATCAGGCTCGAAGTGAGGGATCTGCTTCAAGGGCGAGTCGGTCTCCCACGACGCCTGCACGCACATCTGCGACAAGTCCATCGCTCCGAGAGCGTTGAGCCACGCGTTTGATGACATGACGTCGACACAAGCTGACAGCAAGTTGAGGACCTTTTCGAGTACGAGCACCTGGTCCGCGGCAAGGTCTGGAGGGAGCTGAAGACGGGAGAAGTGCGCCTGGAGTAGCAGGAACGTCTTGAAGTGGGGCGCCTCGAAGTCGGCCTTCTCGAGCTTGACGGGAACGCGGTCGTAGATGCGACGCAATAGCACGTCCTCGTGTCGCCGGATGGGAATCGACTCGAACTCTGCAGACGATGATACAACCTCGAGCAGACCCTTGAGCTTCGTACGTTCCTTGAGCGACAGAGTGTACACCTCGACGGTGACATCTACAGGAAACAACGTCAGTGGTGGCGTCAGGAAACTGCGGAGATCTGTAACTTACAAGAAATGTTGTAGTATGCCGCAATCATGCCGAGGTTCAATGGTGACACGTCCATCTCGTCCTCTGAATGATACATCAGACATGGGTTTTCCCCAGCGAGATAAACGGACTCACCGATCGCGATACACTTCGAGTTGACGAGGTCGTTGAGAGTGGACTCGACCAGCTCCGACAGATGATCTGATAGATGCTGGTGGCTGACGTTGTGCAGGTTGTAGTAGTTGGGATTTTGCGTCATGCGGCGGTAGAAGTACGTCCATGTCAAGATATCCTAGAGCAATGTGTTAAGAGTCATATTCAGCCATTTTGTGACCGAGTGCGTACCATCGCATCCTGCTTGTTCTCAATGGTCTTAACAGCGATCTCCGCCAGGAAGTAGTCGTGAAGCATATGCGTCGGTAGATGAGACTCGATGGGGAGACCCTCAGCCAAGAACTTCTTGTAGAAGTCCTTGCGAGTTTGCTGACACATCAGCACTGCGCGGCTCTTCTCGTCTTCAAGCGGGCGGCATGCACGACCCATCATCTGCAGGACGTCCATGACGGGGTAGTCGACGTAACGGTGCTCCTTGCCTTCGTAGTTCTGCACGCCCATGATGATGACCAGGTAACTGGAGACGGGTAGACTCCACGCGGTGTCCTATATGTATTATCAGCGACGCTGCGGGTGTAGATATAGTAAGAAACTCATACCTTGGAAGCAATGAGGACCTGGATAGCGCCGTGCTGGAACAGCCTCTCGACGATACGCTTGTCTTGCTTGTCAAGAGCCTCGTGGTAGTAGCCGATACCGTGTTTCAACGTCTCCTTGAGGCCTGCGTCGGTAACGTGCTCTAAATGAGGCGCAAGGTCAGCTTCCTCAACGTGCAGGAAGCGATTCGGATTGTCGTCGGCGCTGCAGTGGGTTATGATGTCATCGGCGGTGAGACGGCACTGTCGACGAGATGGGACGAAGATGATAACAGGCTTGTGCGGTGAGTATTCGCACATGGCGAGGTATGCGGGCTTTGACATGGCGATCATGAGCGACGGGAAGTGAGGGATCTGGAAGCTCTGGATGTGGATGTCCATGTCGAGGGGACGAGCACTGTGGCATTGTTAGTATCATGCGTATGCAAAGCGTATGCAGGAACATACCTAGGCGGGAAGTTGAAGATGGCGTGTGAGGGTGCGCCCATCCACTCGCCCAAGTCTCGCGCATTTGCCAGAGAGACGCCGCAAGCGACGATACGGGTCTTGATGTCGGTCTGCGCCGAAACATAGCGAGTGCGAGAGATGACAACTTCATACGTCGGCCCAACCTCTCCACCAACGAGCTGGACCTCGTCGGCGATCAGCAGCCCGATGTTCTGGACATTCTTACGCTGACGCCATCTCCGAGAGAGAACGTCCCACTGCGCAAACATTAGCATATGCTCGATTACGTCCTCAAGGAAGGCAACGTACCTGCATAGGAGTGCAGACAATCAGGTCGCCCTTCTCGAGGAGGCGCAGGTCCGCGCTCGTCTCGCCAGTCAGACTAACAATCTCCTTGCCGCCCTGCAGGCTGCCAAACTTCTTACGCCATTCTTCCACGCGCTGGTCGACCATCTCCTGGTAGGGCTCGATGCAAACCGCCCGCTTCTGCTCGCGCTTGCTCCAAAGGCGGAGTAGAGCGAACTCGGCACAAATAGTCTTGCCACTGCCAGTCGGCGCGCCAATGAAAACGTTGTCGTCTGTCGTGTACAGGGCCTGGAAGACCTGTGTTTGGATCTTGTTGAAGGTCTCGATGGTCGACGAGTAGATGCTCTCGAAGTCCTTGTTGTGCAGCGCCGAAAGCGGAAGAGCTTGCAGGTCGAGGAGGGGCGTGGGGGCAGGGAACTTCTCGGGGAGGATGAGATGCTTGAAGGAGATCGGGAGGCGGGTCTCGGCGTGCAACCAACGGTCAGAGACAATGGAGATGAAGTAGTTGGGAGGGACGGGCTCGAACATGGGGACAGTGAGGGTCACGTAGTGCTCGTCTTCGGCATATCGCTGGCGGAGGATAAAGGTGTCGTGGAACAGGACGATCTCGCCGTCGACGTCCTCGACGAGTATCCAGAAGGATTCTGACCCGCCGTGGACCTTCTCGTCCCATCGGAAGTCGGGAATGATCGTCAAGTCGATGCGAAGCAAGGTGCGCGTGATGGGCTGAACCTGAGCTTGCAGCCTGCGAAGCCACGATTAGACCTGAAACATGAGGCTAAAGCGTATAGACGTACTGAAGCTTGGGGAAGTTGTGGACGAGACGATGAACCAACCGACCAGCGTTCTGGATCCCGATGAGTTCACCAATCTCGGGCGGGCTCTGCATACAATGTTAGCCACAAAAATTACTCAGGACGATGTCATTCGAATATGCTCACCAGATCGAAGTAGCGGTACCAAGGCTGTCAACATAAAATTAGCATAGGTGCCTGCACAGTGAAGTGCATGTACTTACGAATTGCTTTGCCTCAGCCTTCCGGATGATCTCGCTCGGAACGCCCTTGAATTGGCGCAGAGGCGTCATGGATCCCCACCTGTAAGAATTGTAAGCGACGCTCCGCGTCTGACAATGGTGTGTCTTACATTCGCCGCTCCACCATCTTGCACAAGTCAAGGGCCGCCTTCGCAGGAACAGCCCAACCACGCTTCAAGCAGATCTCGAAGATGGCCCGGATGATACTAAAAAGAAGTCAATCAGCTGTACAATGGACAAGAATAGGTAAACCTCTTACCGTCCGGCTGACTGTTGAACATAGACCATGTCCGCAACGAGCGCGAAACCTGTATCCAGTATGAGCTGACAGTTTCAATGCGAATAGTGTACATCATTGACGTACCTTCGAGCTTGAGCTGCGAGACGTAAGCCTGCAAGAGGACATTGATCTTGGCAGCAGGCTCCTCGACCGCCTCCTTGACAGGGATAGGCACCCGCTCAAGCAACTTGCCCAGCTCGAGCTTCTCCTGCAGAGAACGTCAGAAGCCACACTCGCATATGATCGTGAACAACTCACATCTTGCCGGACGGGAATGAGCTTAAACTCGTTCGAGAGCGCGAAGACGCGGAACAGCTCGAGCATCGACATTGTGGGACGGAGGTGCTGGTTGTAGGTTGCCATCGAGCTGTACGTCACGTAGTAGTGCGACGCGATGCGGCCCAACTCCGTGCTGTGGAAGCGACCGGTAGACCGCTCGTACTTGATGAGGTGGCACTTCTCTAACAACGCGGCGGCGGTGTGGACGATATCAGCGCGCTTCTGAACCAGCGTCGGGTCGCCCTCTGAGTAGTCGATGCCGACGCTGTACAATACGGGGTCCTTGAGCATCCGAACGTACCTGTCATTTTCGATTATTAGCGTCATTCCATACCGTTTGAGAAAAGACACCCACAGGTAGGTGTAACCAAGCCACTGAACGGCCTCATCACGGTTCCGGATGGTACCGAGGACGATCTCGGCGTTGAGGTTGTCGGTGAGCTTCGCGACGAACTGCGACTCGATGGGCAGCTGCTGGTTCATCAAGCTCAGGTAGTATTGGAGCTCGGAGTGGTTGGTGATGATCACACCCTCTCCGTACGTGTCGTACTGAGGGCGACCAGCACGACCAAGCATCTGCAGGACGTCCTGCGACGACAATTCCACCCAGCGACCCTTCTCCGGGTTGTAGATCTGGGTCCCCTTGATGATGACGGTGTGGGCAGGAAGGTTAACACCCCACGCGAGCGTCGCGGTACAGACGAGAACTTGAATGTGACCATCGCCGAAGAGCTCCTCGACGAGCCCACGGTCCTCCCTCGACATACCGGCGTGATGGATACCGAAACCGAACTGAAGAAGGTCCTTCAAGTTCGGGTCCTTGACGTTGTTCGACTCCTCGAGCAGGATCTCACGCGTGGCGCCCTCTGGCTTGACGAACTGCGTGATCGTCTCCTTCTCGATCGCCATGTCGCGGATGAACTTCGCCGTCTTCGCCGTCTCCTTCCGGGAGTGGACGAACACGAGTGTCTGGTTCTTCCCAGCCTGGTCCAGAACCTTCTCGTAGCAAACCTCGTTCATCACCTGGTACCGCTTGATCGCCTTCTTCTCGGTGACACCGATAAATTGCTGCTGGAGGGCGCACGGACGGTACGACGCGTCGAAGTAAAACAGGCCCTTCGTCGTGTCAACGCGAAGGAAGGTAGCGACGTCCTGGTAGTTAGGCAGCGTCGCGGACAGGCCGACGAGCCGCACGTACTCGTTCGTCTGCTCCATGCGGCGGATTGTTCGAGCGATGACCGACTCGAGGACTGGGCCGCGTTCATCATGCAACAAGTGAATCTCGTCGATGATGATGAGACGTACGAGGTTCGTATAGCTCGTGTCCGTGCTCTTGCGCGTGATGACATCCCACTTCTCCGGAGTCGTGACGATGATCTGCGTCTCCGAGATTTGCTGCTTCGTCATTTGAGAGTCACCGGTGAGCTCGCCGACCTTGATACCGTAAACCGCCAGTCGCGAGCTGAAGTTGCCGACCATCTCCTGGACCAAAGCCTTCATGGGAGCAATGTAGACGATCTTGAAAGAGTCGAGGTCGAAGGTGCCGGTCTCTTCGTCGCGGTACTTCGACAGCTCATTCAAGATGGTGAGCATGGCGACGTTGGTCTACGCAAAATACGGTCAGCTGGTCTGTTTCCTCCGAAACATCGAAGTATGATACTCACCTTACCGGCACCAGTCGGTGCACACAGCAGAATAGGCTCATCAGTGCCGAACGCAACCGGGTAGAGCTTGCTCTGAATGCGGTTGAGGTTCCGGTAGCCCTTGAAACCCTCGCGCGCCCATTCAGGTAGAGACTCAATGAGAACAAGCTCAGAGTCGTGCGTGGGTTTCGACTTCGGAGCAGGAACATGAATCTCCTCGTAGCCCTTCTTCGCGCGCTTGAACGAGCCTTCAGGGAGCTTACACTTCTTGTTTGACATCAAGTGCCCGCCCTGGCTGAACGCCATGCCCTCTAGGTCTACCATGGCTTTCGGCTGCACTATTGAGCCAGGCGCAAGGGTACCAGTCTTCGGCACGGCCTCGATGTTTGGTGGCGCGTCGACGTCCATCGACTCTGTCTTCGTCTTTGTCTTCCGGTCGCCCGCTAGCTCTCGCAAGATCCAACCAACACCCTTCTCCCGCATCGCGACTTCCACGTTGACGCGCTCGTCCGCGTCACTACGCATGAGCTTCGTGCACCAGACGACAACGTCGCGGTTCTTGACGAACTTGCGGATGATGGGGAAGTGCTGGTAGTCAAACAGCTCCATGAGCTGGTTTTCGCAGTCGCGGACGCTAGACTCAGAACCGAGAATCGAGAGGACGGAGGAGGCTTTGTCGGCGGCAGTAACAGGATCAGGGTACACCTCTGAGATTTGGCGTTGGACCCAGAAAGCGTCGATAGAATGTGGCGAGACGACGTCCTTGTCGACTTGCGCTTTCCCTTGACCTACTGCCGAGGACCCACCGATAACCAGCTCATCGTCGCCCTCGAGAGACTCGGGTGGTGGTTCCGCACCCTCCGTCGCCTCCTCTTCTTCGTCAGACTCCTCGCGAATCTCGAAGCCCTCATCTTCCTCTTCCTCCTCTTCCTCTTCGTCGAAGACGACTGCGACACCCATCTCGTCGTCGAGTTCCGTCTCCTTCTTCTCCTGGTCCGGGTCGGCAGCCTTCTCATCCTCGACGCCGTAGTCGGTGATCTTCTTCGACAGGTTAATGAGTTGCGAGAATGTCTCGTTCGAGACAGGCCCCAGAATTTCCTCGACCTCCTTCTTCTTGTCGAAGTCCTTCAGGTTCTCGTTCTTCAACGCCTCGAGCGCCATGTCGGCCGCGCTGCGAACAACATCTTGCGCCTGGTCACCAAGGGCCTGGTGAACACTCGCGAGCACGAGCTCGTAGACCTCGCGCGTCTCCGCGGTTCGTGGCCGGTACGTGAGGCCCTCGACGTCCTCCGTCGCCTCAATGATGTCCGTGTAGCCAAAGCCCGTCACGTCCGCCGTTCTCCGCTTCGCAGGTTTGTCCGCGCCCTCCTGCCGCTCCGCGGCCTTCTTCTTCTTCTTGTCGAGGTCTTTCGGGGCCTCGCGCTGCACGCGCGAGCCCATTTCGCGCGGGTCGATGCGCCCGACGAGAGACGTGGGCGCGCCATCCGGCTCCTTGTCGCGTCGAGGCAAGGCAGAGCGGTCGGCGGTCAGGACCAGAGAAGAGATGGCAGCATAGTTGTAGCCGGACAGGTCCCGTTTGCCCGACATGATGACAGCAGCAACGAGTGTAGGAGGAGGGAAGGAAAGGGGGTCGAGGGCGTCCTCGACGTCGTGGACGGCGTTGAAGGATGCAGCAGCTGCAACCCGGCCACCTAAACTTTGGTCGGCAATTTCCGATTACGCACCCAGCGTCTCTTCGCGACCCCAACGGGCGCTCACCGTACTGCACAACTCCAGTGCACGGGCCACCGCAACTGCGATTTCCGCGTATCATACGCACATTGCGGTAGCCAGGGTAAAAAAGAAAGGCAGAGGGATCAAATGGTATGTATAAAGTTATTGGTCCGTTTTATCATCGCCGTTCACCGCTAATCATCGAGGCGCACACCCATCCATAGTTTTGAATAACGGTTCGCTAGATAATTTTGCTCGATTTCAACCAAATTCTAACATTACGACTTTGTGGCAGAGAGATAAAAAAATGTGCTGTTTTCTCAGGGGAGGGGCATCTTCAGCTCGCTGGTTATGACTCCGGTCTTGCGGAACCTCTCGAGGCGCCGCACCATAGTCTTCTCGAGGGCCTCCTGCGCAACCGCGGACAAGATGTCAGCTGCTGATAATCGGCTCATCGCTGCACTCTTACCCTGTCGTAGGTCTTGCTCATGCTGGGGCGCGCCACATTGTCCTCGAGGTACTTGCGCAGCCGGTCGAAGCGGGGAGAGTTGAAGGCGTCCCGCGACTGCTTCACAGTTTCCGGCGTAAACATCGCCAGCCCATTCTCGAGCGAGTGGACCCAACGAAGAAGGATAGGAGAAAAGGCAGCGTCGGCGATCGACCACTCCCCGACGACATAGCCGGTGGGCGGAAGCATTCCCTGGATTGTCTCCAGGAGCGCGAGCATGTCGTCCGCGGACACGGTGGCGAAAATGAAGCCCAAGAACGCTACAATGAGCTTCGTTTCGATGAACATGTAGAAGGTGCGGGCGCGTGCCCGCAGAAGCGGATCGGCTGGGAGGAGGTGGGCCTCAGGGAAGGTGTCGGCGAGGAACTCCAAGATGACAAGGGACTCCACCAAGGTGGCGGCGTCGGGAGAGGGCTCCTCGTCCTCGTGCAGCTCTCCACCGCCGTAGATGAGCGTGGGCACCTGCGGGAAAGGTTGAGTTGAACTATTCGTGAGACATGGGCAGAGCTTTACTTGCCTTGCCACCGGCCTTATTGACCTTCTTCTCAAACCATTCGGGCTTCGCGATCAAGTCGATCCAGATAATGTCGTACTTTGCCTTAGCTTCCTCGAGTGCAAGACGGACCTACGTCAAAGCTGTTGATGCACGAAAACACACGAAACTTAGAGCGTTAGCCATACCCTGTGCGGGAACGGAGAGTCCTATCATAACACATATGTTAAGACATGGCGTGCTGAGGAAAGAATAAAACCGCATACCACTGAGGCGTAAAGGGTGATTCTCTTCGTCTGGACCATTGTTTGAAGCACTATGAGGTAGCTGAGAGTGCATACAGTAGGGGGTGCGCTATTGCCAGTGTCTCCTAGCCATTGCAACTTTTATAGGACGCGCGGGACCTTTCCCGCCGCATATGCTGAATTGAGCTGGCGTGTACCACCGGCAGACGGCCTAGGTCCTGCGGCCTGCGCATGTCTGCCACTGCGTTCCGAGAGGACGCGTGCTTTCGGCTCGGTTCACCAATGCCTCACGCAAGAGCAGCCGGGCCTGCGCAGGCAATGTCCAAGTAGAAGTACTGCGCGTGCGTCGTTAGTTTCTAGAATCTAGATCAGACAAATCGATGAGAGCCGCATTCCATATAGCGAGGGACGTATAGACTCAAATTCACCTTGAACGGGTGTTTTCTACAGACAAATAAGGCGCTCCTATAAGCCTCCGGGTGCAGTCACATCGGTAGATGGGTTGGCGGTATAGGCTGGCACCCGGGACATAGCCCGACCGCGTTGTCGCTTGCTTGCATATGCCGACCGGGACTATCGCGTTAATGCTCGCAACACATACGGCTGATATGTTTCTTGTCACGTAGTATGTCCAGAGCGGGAGAATGTTGGCAACATTCGTGACTATCACTGTCGGCATGTTATGGAGAAGTACCTGAGTAGTAGCCAGGGTAGATAGCGTGGCGCTGCCAGTTAGAGCAAATGCGCCAGTGAATGGTGTAAGTTCGGAGGGTTGTAGTGGAGTATGTATATTGACTTCAAGCGAGACATGGCGACTCGGACTTGGGCTGACTTGGGTTGAGGAGACTCGTTGGAGTCGAGCTGCCCTCTTCGCGGCAGACAACCCGGTGATGACCGAAGTGTCGCCGCTTACTTTTCTTAGTTTTGATTGGTAGACAGCGGGCGCTCGTTTCTATTTTCCGTCTCCGCTGCACAGCTGCATATATCGCCAAAACGATTCCAGAGGTGGAATCGTTCTCTGTATGTTCACCATCCTGGACACATAGAGCTGGCGTTCTTTACTCTACTCTTGGCAGACAATCTTCGACACAACATCAATATAATACCCCCTACTCTGGCTGGCGACTTTATCCAGCATACCCAACGCCTTTTTCTCTAGCCAGCCAGCAGCCACCAGTCAATGAGACTCCATTTGACGAGCTAGCGCAGTCCTCGAATTTCAAGTAAACCTCGACGCTAACTGGACGCCTCACTGAGAGCATACCTCATTACCTTTAGTGATTACAGCGCACGGCCCGCAAAGGGCCTCACACGACGAAGCACAGCTCATATCGATTATCCCATCCTCACGCATGGAAATCCGATGTCTCGACTCTCGACGGCCGACGCACCATACAAGAAGACAGGAAGCCTCAGACTGCGCGGTGCGTTATCTTTACATATGAACGCCCTATTGAAAGTGGGTTCGGCAGCTTGTCACCTGCCTGCTTTCTTAGCGAGAGCTAACGTAGCTGGCTGAATCTTCCATAGCCGTCGCTCCGCGACCGGTTCGCGTTCATATACAATGCATCGGCGAACCTATAACCCTACCAGTACATGTCAGCAAGTGTGCGCGCTCTCCTTCTACTTCGGGGCGCCAAGTCCCACGATCTCGACACCGTCTGTGCGTCTTTCTATCAACATGCAGCAGTTCGCAGTCGCTCCGCGCTGTTCGTTGCATTACAGCCGCCGCCGCATTCCCATGGAATGGCTGCCGGAAGCGTGCAGAGAGTACGCGTCCTTTTGTGACCCCAGAAAGTTCTCCGAGACCGGTGTTTTCACCGACCACGCCGGCGAGCACTGTATATCCGCAGCGGTCATTTGACCACCACCTGTCAACTATAAAACCAGCAACGCATTCCACACCAGTAGACGTCTCAGCAGAGCTCTTCCATCTTCGAAGCATGTCTGAATCCAAGAGGATCACGCTCTATGCGGCACCTGTACGTGGATATCGCTCTCGGGATCGGACTCACATTGACCTCGAATCGTTTCGCAGGAATCGCCGTACCCCCACAGGGTATGCACGTGTGTCGGCATAGGATTTAGTGCATGCCACGTATAACATCTCCGCACAGGTTCGTTTGGCACTCGAGGAGGCGAAAGCCAACTACGATGTCATCTGGATCGATCTGGTAGACAAGCCAGAGTGGTATGCGCAGAAGGTCAACACCGAGGGCGGTAAGGTAAGTCTCACCCTAGCGCCCCCTCCCATGCCGGCGTCCATTGATCTTTCGCGCGCCAGGTCCCCTACCTCGTCTACGGCGGACCCAAGCTGGAGCCGGGAGACGCGCTCTCCGGTGACGCCGTTGGGATCCCAGAGTCTCTGGTCATCCTAGAGTTCATCGCCGACATCTTCCCAGACGCCCACCTCCTCCCGGCGGACCCGACGCTCCGCGCCCGCGCGCGGCTCTTCTACAGCTCGCTCGACGCGGGGCTGTCCAAGGGCTTTGTCGGCTTTCTCTTCATGGGGATGCCCCTGAAGGATCTTCTCGCAGGCCTGGACGACATTCAGGGCAGACTCCCGCCTACGGGCTTCGCCGCGGGCGAGTGGTCTATCGCCGACGCGGCCGCTCTTCCTACCTTGCTTCGTTTGCAACTTGCGCTCAAAGACGGCATCGGCTTGTGCAAACCCGAGGATTTGAAGGAAGCTTATGAAGTTGTCTTCGAGTCCCCGAAGTACGCGCGGCTCCGTCAGTATATCGACGACAACGTCGCGCGGCCTAACGTGGCCAGGTCCTGGGACCCGGTGAGTAGTCGTGGCAAGATTGTATCAGCAATGACTGAAGCCAGGATAAACAGGCTGCGACGAAGGCGAAGTTTGAGCAGCGTATCAAGATATTCCGTGCGATGGATCCTACAGCGACTCGCATCCCGGCGCACATATATAGCCAGCCTTGAGTAGTTAGCAGGCCCGGGGGCCTCGTTCAACGCGATATGGATGTCTCCGGAAGCAGATCAATCCCTCCATTGTAATCTTCGAAGCGCGTTTGAATAAGTGTCAAGCTTTACAATTCTTTACAAGGGGACATTCGAGCGAGAGCAGAAGCAAGGCAGAGCTGGAAGAGAGTACCTACTAGTACTGGCAGAGCCTCTCACTGTCTTAAGCGCTGGCGTATAGCGGAGAGCCCGTCCATGACTTGGGCGCCTGCGACCCTCTCTTCCTAACCACCTGCACCAGTGCCTCGCCTCTCCTAACAAACCTCCCTGGAGAACTTCTATCTCTATGTGACATGATAACTGCAATCATGAACAGTGTGTCCGCTCATACTCGTTTGATATACTTGGCAGGCGACATTTGAGCGCGATGAACATACGGCGTTCTGACTCGCGATAGGACGAACGGCGAGGGTACCGCAGCCTTGCACGTTGTCTCCCTCCAGAAAATCCACGGATCATGCCCAATGTACCCGGGTCATCTACCTCCGATGATCAGGAGGACGAGCACTTGAGCGCAATGTCCCCAATTTTGTCGGTGATCTCGCACGCCCGTCCTCCAGCAGCGACGATGTCCCTGCTGCATCTGCATGTCCTGCAGGATGCCGCTCATGTGTCTGTAACTGATTGTTCTTCTGCGATCTCACAGGCGTGAGTCTCCTCCCGCCCATGTATCGTTGCTGGGCATCGTCGTTCGTCGGTGCTTCTGATTGGTCTGGCACAATGTCAAAGTGGACCAGCCATTGACCGCCATCGATAGCAAGGTACGTATGGCACTCAACCGCTTTTCTCACTACCTGGCAGGACCGGTTCGCATGGCCAGTCATTTATCGAGGTGCCCGTTGACGTCCTCTCCACTTCCATTTGATGAACTTAGCACATATGCCAGGTATCCGCATATGTGACAGCATCCCGCGCAACGCTGCGGGATCCAAGGATCCTGCAGGCTGCGCCGCCACTTCGTGCTCGGTCGGCAGTCTCCAGCAGGATCAGGACGTCGCCCCGTCCTGGCAATTCGTTCACAGACCCTGCAATTTAGCCGTGCGCGCGCACAGCTTCTCCGTCAAGAAATTCATATCAAACGACCGGGCCCGCGCAGGCGGTGAGATCCGCTGCTTCACCATTGGTCACAGGATGGAGTCGTACACGGACGAGGACGCCGCTGCGCGCAAGGGACGACGGGCGATGTCCGTCACCGAAAAGCACGGATGCATCGGGCCCGCCAAGAAGATGAGACTGTTGGTGCCGTGCGCGTACGCTTCCTGATGCTCGTCCTCGCGGACCCCAGCCTTGCACCGCTGGGGACGACCAGGCTGGGAGTCTATCACTGCAGGCACCGTCACCGCCTCTGTTAGTTTTGATCCTGCCATATGCCAGTCGGGTATTTAGGCGAGTCCTGTTTGATCTGCGCGCCACCTCTCTTGCTCACCACATCGTTGGTTCGTGCAACAGACCGCCACCAGGCCGCCACCATGCTCTCCCGTCCTCTTTTGCCCCTGGGCCTTTTGTGTCTCCTTGGTCAGTCTTCGGCGTCGCTGCTCACCGATCACACACTGGTCGCCCATAAGGCGTACGACTTCATCGTCGTTGGAGGTGAGCTTTCATGTTCTGGCTCTCAAGCCCCCACGCTGACGTCTCTGTAGGAGGAACTGCGGGATCCGTCCTCGCAAACCGCCTGACAGAACACGCCGGGGTGAAAGTTCTCCTTATCGAGGCGGGCGTCAAGTAAGTGTGAATCGTTCACACGAAGTCCATCACGGCTCTGATCCCGTATGATGGTACTCGCAGCAACGCCGCAGGGCCGAACGTCGATGAGATCCAGATCCCGTACTTTGTGTCGCAGATAGACGCGACCTTCGACTGGAACTACACGACCGTCGCCCAGGGTGCGCTGCAGAACCGCACCATCCCGTACCCGCGCGGACATGTTCTCGGCGGAAGCACCTCCACGAGTACGTGCCGGGAAGTGTCATTTACTAGGACGCGCACTGACCCCTCTTCGACAGATTTCATGTTCTACACCCGAGGGTCTTCGGATGAGTTCAACAAGCTAGCGCGTGTGTCCGGTGACGACGGTTGGTCATGGAAGCAGATACTTCCATATATCCTCAAAGTAAACCTACACGTCCTACATGAATGGCAAGGCACATTACTGACAATCTCACAGACTGAAACGTTAACACCACCAGCGGACGGACACAACACGGTGGGACAAGTCGACGCGCGGATACACGGGAAGTCCGGGCCCGTCCTCACGAGTCTACCGGGGAATGCGAGTGTTCTCGATTCGCGAGTTATCCAGACCACGTCGCAGCTCTCCGAGTTCCCCTTCAATCTTGACATGAACTCCGGGAATCCTCTGGGTGTTGGTCAGTAGTATTATCTGCTATACTGGACGACATCTGGCTAACTCTATAACGAAGGCTGGTTACAGTCGACGATCGGACACGGCGTCCGCAGTAGCGCAGCCACGGCCTTCTTAACTGAGGAGACACTCAAACGGTCAAACCTCGACGTACTCATCGGCACTCGGGTCACGCGGCTCATCCAGTCCAAAAGCTCCTCAGCAACGCCAACGTTCCTGGGTGTCGAGCTAGCTCAGACTGCGACGGGTGCGATTGCTCTCTGCGTTGCAAAACAGTCCGTGCTTACACATTTCAATCCAGGTCCGCGTGTGCAGCTCACAGCAGCGAAGGAAGTCATTTTGTCTGCAGGTACGTACATCATTGACAACCTGGTATGGTGTCGCTCATTTCGTTGGCTAGGCTCCATCGGCACCCCGCAAATTCTCATGCTCTCAGGGATCGGTGACAAAGCAGAGCTGTCCGCTCACAAGCTCGCCACCGTCGTAGAGCTCCCTGACGTCGGCAAGAACATGCAAGACCACCCCTGGGTCCCGCTGCAGTGGCAGGTCAACAGCAACGACACGCTTGACACGATCAACAGAGACCCTACGCTCATGAACCAGCTCCTCGCGTTGTACGACTCGAAGAAACAAGGTCCGGTTGCAAACAACCCGGGCGGAAACCAGATCGGCTGGTTCCGCCTACCCTCAAACTCGTCAGTCCTCAAGCAGTTCGGCGACCCGACAGCGGGCCCGTTGTCGCCGCACTTCGAGCTTACTTTCGGGGTGAGCAGTCTCCGCCGCAGGACCCCCGCATCTGTCGATACTCACACGCGGGGATGCGCCAACAGAACTCTTTCCTGTCGTTCACGCAGCCCGTGCCCGACACAGGAAACTTCATGAGCATGTGTGTCGCGCTCGTGTCGCCTACCTCCCGTATGTGACCGCGTTCTATCGCATCCCCAAATCTTACTAACAGTTATTGCAGGCGGTTCGGTCACACTAGCGTCGGCATCGGCCTTTGACGCGCCTCTCATCGACCCGGCGTTCATGCAGACGGAGTCAGACCTGGCCATCCTGACGGAGGCAGTGAAGGCCGCGCACCGTTTCGTGGGCGCGCCCGCGTGGAAGGATTTCATCATCGCGCCCTTCGCAGACGCCGCCCAGACGACTACGGACGACGACATCCGCGCGTACATCCGGAACATGATCGCGACCTTCCGCCACCCCATGGGGACCGCGACGATGTCGGCCGAACATGACGCGGCGGGCGTGGTCAACCCCGACTTGCGCGTCAAGAAGATCTCCGGGCTCAGAATTGTGGATGCCTCCGTATTCGTGCGTATCATCTAATACAAATGTGCGGGACCGCGAGACTTTACTGATGCACACTGCTTTCAGCCACACATCTTTGGTGCCCATCTGCAGGCTCCCGTCTACGCCATCGCGGAGCGTGCGGCGGACTTGATCAAGCAAGCCCATGGCATCCCCCTGTCGCGCTAGTGATGTAGCCGGACAGATCATGTCGTTGACATGTTACAACTCAGTTGTGCGTATGCGTACATGCAAACGAGTCACTTGTATATATTTGTGGATCACGGTCCTTGTAATTGATGGCATCGTAGCGCATATTCAATAATATACCAACTGCACAAACGCGACTTGCCCGTTAGCCGAAAAATGGCAAAGATGCGCGCCCACGGCTACGACAATCTTGAGCGGACGGGCGTTCGGGTGGCCGAACCGAGGTCTCTGCTCAGTATGATGTTATCGACCCTGCAAAGAGGCTCGGGAAGCATTGACTGCGTTTGGTTGGGATAGAGCCATCATTAACAGCGGGCGCGACGGGCGGCGGCCTGCGCACAAAACCCGCTTGTGCCTGCAACTTCCCATCCTCACAGCAATCGCTTCCGATGTCGTCCATCGGGTTCCGTTGGCCGACTTTCCATCATACGCGCTGCGCTGATGATGCCGGGGCTTGCGTAGACTAGAATACCCGAACGATGACGCTGGTCATATAGCACGCCGACAGCGATCAACAGCGGGTAAGCAACATGTCATTCCTACTTGTTCCAACCATCGCTACCCCTCTCCTGAAGGTCCCGCTGCTTCTCGGCCATGCGGTCTGCACCTATCAGGGCATGACGCCCCCACGTTCGCCCCCTCAGACGGACGAGCAGAAGCGATTCGCGATCCCGGACTACATGACCAGGACAACGGCTGTCCAGATCGCGGTCACCGCGGTTGCAAAGGTGTGTCTCCTCCGGCAACATCGGGTGCTCGGGCCATGTGCTAACCCGAGTTCGTGCAGTATGCCCTGTGTAGTGTCGCCGTCTTCGAGGCAGGCGCGCTCCTGGCACGGGCCCATCCTTCGGCCGTCTCTGATCGCATACTCTCAGCACTCTTTCCCTATGGGGCGGACGGCGCGTACGACCTGACCATTACACCCTTGGGCACGGCCGCCTGCGTGCTCGGGATCACGGGAGGCCTTATCCGCATCTGGTGCCACCGGACCCTCGGGAAGCTCTTCACCTGGCAAATGGCCGTGCAAGACGACCACCACCTGGTTACGAGCGGGCCGTATTCCTTCGTGAGGCACCCGAGCTACACCGGATGGGTGCTCATGGTCGCCGGGAATTTCGCGCTGCTGCTGAGCAAAGGGTCGTACTTTGTCGAGGCCGGGCTGTGGACGCGGCTGACGGACAAGGTCTTCGCGGTCGGGCTGATGGGGTACTTGACATTCGTGTCAATTTCGCTTGTGAGCAGGGTGGCGAAGGAGGACGCGGTGTTGAGCAAGGAGTTCGGGGCGCAGTGGGACGAGTGGACGAAGAAGACCCCGTACCGCCTTATTCCGTACATCTACTGAACGGCTTCGTGCGAAGCGAGAATGTACAATCAATATGTACAGCGACTACGACTTACAACTCAGGTTACACCACGCTTTTCACCTCGTCTTCGACAGATTGTTTTCCCGACTGTGATGCGCTATCGGCCTCAGAGTCTTCCAACGGTTCACCGCCGGTGATGGCCTCGTCGAGGAAAGTTTCCTTTGCAGGGAACATCAGCGACAAGAAAGAGTATACGGTGACCGAGACGAAGAACTGCAGGAACAACAGGGCGCCATCAGTATCGATGCAATGAGCCATACAGACCAGGGTAAATTGTTCACTCACCCCGAAGAGCCAAGCGAAATCGAAGATCTTGACAGCCCCACCGACGTGTACGGATGGATTCACTGCTGCGATGAGGCCGGGCAAGTTTGGAGGCACCGCGACCAACAACGTTGCCAGAGCTCTCCAGTTCTATTGGACAGAAGCGCCCTCAAAATCAGTCTTCCCTCGCATACTCCCACGAGAAGCACAGAACACTCACGAAGCCATACGTGTAGCGGTATCGGCCGTGCGGGCGATACATCGATGGCACGTCGACGCGGCCGCGATGTACGATCCAGTACTGCTCCGCAGGCACAATCAGCAGGTGCGCCCAACGTACAATGTGACGGCAGGGGTACTCACGTCGGCGACCATGATGCCCGCGAAGGGCCCAAGAAAGACCGTGTACCCGTTCATGAATGACAGGAACCCCTGTGCTGTCGTGACAATCTCCCATGGCACGAACGCCCAGGGCCCGACTATCGCGGTGATGACCTGCCCGCGCCGGATGTTGATGTATTTCGGGAAGAGGACTGTCATGTCGTTCGCGGCGGAAAGGGTGTTGGCAGAAATATTCGTGCCGAGGGTCGCGAGCGCGAATGTGAAGGCGGCGAAGAAGGCGGCCGGGCGGTTGTCCCAGTGGTTGATCAGAGTGAGCGGGTTCCAGAGGACAGATCCGTAGAGCACTATTCCCGCGGACGTTACAGCGATGCCAATGAAGCCAACCAGGGTGAAAGCGACGGGGATCACCAGAAGCTGAATGTATTGCCTGGGGTATTCGGCCTTCTCAGAAACTGATGCGGGATTGGGTCATGGAAAGAACTCACGCTCGCTCGTTCTTCGCGTACCGCTGTTAAAATTGATCAATAAATGTAAGAAGTACATACTCAACGAACTACTCACAGTAAAATCAGGGATGTTCACCGCGAGGGTTGAGTATATGCCTAACGCGCTGTTCAGCGCACTGAGCCACGCGTAGGAAAGGGTGCTTCCGGAAAGGTGCGTGTGTTGTCCGAATAGCCCTTGGCTGGCGGGCACCTTGACGAACGACCAGATGAGGATAGCGATCCACGCTGGCGGGACGACTACCGCTTTGAGGAGGAAGAACCAACGAATCTTCTGGGGCGAGACGAACATGAGAGGAATCTACCAGCACGCCATAACCATTTAGTGGAAGCTCCGGTTCAGCCGTCCCTGAGGTCACTCACCAAAATCAGCCAGTACAGGAAGTAGCACATGATCCCTGCATGTGCGTGAATATTGCAAGGAAGCAGAGTAACTGGTTGACGTACCAGAGGTGGTGATATGTGCATCTGGCGGCAAATGGTTTGGCATCCTCGCTATTGACGGCCATATCGCTTTCAGCATCTAGCAACCGTTAGTAACATAGCAAGATGTTTGTCAGTCGTCTCACAACGGACACACCTGGAAGACACACTGAGATCCTGTGTACGCTTGGATACCAAGCCAGAACATCGAGAGCACCATCCGGCTGATCACCGTAAAGTAGCTGAACCAGAACCCAAAGGACGACCGGTTGAGCACCGGGAAGCTGACGTGCAGCCGCGCGCCGATGGTCCCGTTAAGCACCATGACGAGGGAGATTATGATGTGCCCAACCGCGATGGCAGGTAGGGCCTGACGCCTACGTTGTATAAAATAGACAAGTTCAGTGAGATACACCACTCAAAATCTATCTACGTTTGACTAACCACGAGAGCCCGATGGCGAGCATGCTAGATGCAAGCTGCCACACCGCGGCGTTCCAGGCGTCTGACACCCAGTAGGCGACATAGTTGAATGTCGACCATGTCCTCTACATCATCCTGGGCGTCAGCGCAGTCTTCGAACGTCAGAACGAACGAAACGGACCTTGTGTGGCGGTACCGGGTCCATGTCCTTGTTCGACCATCGTCCGCTGGGCGCGAACGACGACGGCTCCCGCTCGAGGGCCCAAGCGGACGGTGTCGTCCATGCAGACAGTTTCGCGCACACCATCGCGTCTGACACTGGCAGTCCTGACGGGATGAGACAGGCTGGCGTCCATACCGTGTTCCGGCCCCATCATGTATATGCGTCTCACGCCCGCGGTCTTGGCCAGCGCTGCGCGCTCACGCAGACAATGCCCCCCACCCTCCAGGACACGCGCCAGTCCGTGTTTAGTGCGTTGCATCCACGCAGATCATCAGAAGCTCATCCGGAAGGAAGGGGACGCTGCCGGACGGAGCAGCGCTGGGACTGCGGAAGGAGTGGGATCAAGGGCTGTGGGAAAACACGGTGCAGCGGCGGCAGCATCTCAAACACTGCCGCTCGACGTTACCGGAGTAAGTATATAATCACAAAAACTGTTGTACAAGTTGATGCAGACGTTTCGGTTCGTGCTAGGATGTTTCGGGAGCATACTGGTCGTCGCAAGGCCGCCGAGCTTAATCGACATCAACCGGGTTCCAGGTGATCGCCCCTGCTTTCCCGCGGTCGAGCGCGTCGATGCTCGCCATGTCCTCCGCATCGATCTCAAAGTCGAACACGTCAGCATTCGAGACAACGCGCTCCGGGTTGGAAGATTTCGGGAGCGGGGCAAAGCTAGAAAGAGACAAACAGCATCAGCGCGAGTCCAATGTCTAGATCATCGACGCATGTACCCGCGCTGCAGCGACCAGCGAATAAGGATCTGAGCAGGCGTCTTGTTGTACTAATTCCAGGTCAATTCGTGAACAGTAGAATAACGACCTTGAATGCAAACCTTCTTGGCCGCAGCTGTGATAGCAGGGACGTCCCACTGTCCGCGTATGAGCGGCGTGTACGCCTCGATGAGAATGTTGTGCTTCTTGCTATAGTCGACGATCTCCTTCTGCTGGCATAGGGGGTGGAGCTGCGCGGGGTAGCGGTTAGTGCCGGAACCCTGCAAAGTGCGGCGGCCGCCTGAGCTGGGAGCTCACTTCGATTTGGTTGATCGCAGGGGTCTCCAGCCCGGCCTCGCGGATTTCCTCAAGGTGCTTCACACCGCTAAGAACGTATTTCAACAAAGGCGCGTAGATAGGGTTAGATGTAGACGTACTAGTTGGAGACGCCGATGGCCTTGACTTTGCCCTGCTTCTTAGCTTCGATGAGGGCGCGCCATGTCGCAAGGCGGCGTTCCTTGTCCGACATGGCGCTGTGGATGAGAATGAAGTCGAGGTACTCTGTGCCATCGAGTGTAATCAGTGCGTGATTTGCCTCTTGCAATCAAGAATGAAACCTACCAAACTCGAACCTCTTCAGGGATTGGTCCACTGCCGCGAGGGTGGAATCAAACCCGTGGTCTTCGTTGGTGAGCTTCGTCGCTGTACATTTCATTAGACATTGAGATCGAGCGGGGTTAGATGTCCCATATGGAGCTTACTGATGAAGACCTGCTCGCGCGGGATCCCGCTCTCACGAACGGCCTCGCCGACCTGCGCCTCATTTCCGTAGTACCGCGCAGAGTCGATGTGGCTGCGGGTACGTTAGGTAACGATACACGCGTGTTGGTTAAGAAAGCTGCATACAGGTAGCCATGCTTCAGCGCAGCCAGGGAGGCCGGCTTTGCGTCATCGTTCTGGTAAACTCCGAGCCCGAGGAGTGGCAGGTCATATCCTGCGAATTCGCGTATAAGTCAATAGTGTGTAGGTTACAGGGCGGCTGATGCTTACCGGACGACAGACGGGTGCTCGATTTGATCGATAGTTGGGCTGCCATGCTGTAGGTGAGGTGTCTGACTATGTCACAACTGTGCTCGGATTGCGGGTGTTGTGGACATGGCCACGAGGTGTACTCTCCATATATACCCTGGTGCGGCGACTGTGCGTTGTGTTTGACAGATCAGTGACATCTTTGGGGGGACAGTGTTGGCAATCCGTACACGCCTGACTTGAGAGAACCAAGGATGGATCTGTCAGCAGCGGAAGCCCCCGGCCTGCGGGCGGCCTATCCACAGAAGACGCGCAACCACAGAATCGTGCTTCGTCTGATGCATTGTCCGCGCCCAACCAGCGTGAGCTCCCAGGACGCAGCGTTCGTGTGATTGATGCATGTGCGAATCAGAAGGTGCATGTCGAGGACACAGTAGTAGCTCTAGATCTCAAGTAGCTGCATTCAGCAGGTCACAGCCTTAGGATGAAAGATACATATTTCTCAGCAGGAAACTGTTGCGCAGCCAGTTAGAGGGTGACGGAGAAGAATCAGAAGCTGAAGGTCGCCATCGTTGCATTGCCCACTGGGCGGAGGTCATACAGGTGATAACCCTAGTTCGCGGCATGCCGTCGTATTCCCCGCCAATACTCATCAAGCATGGAGAATCAAGAGCCAGCGTAGGATTCAGCAAGTCCTGCAGGTCAAATGCCGTGATTAGTAGGCAGATGGGAGACGGGCAGTACAGAAGCGTGGAGGACGCGGCCATGGTGGCAGAAAGAACATATGTTTGGGCGCTTATACGACACTCATCTCATGCTCCGGAGTAAGCGCCCTGCGTTTAGCAACTCTTCTTCCTCTGCAACGACGATCTTCATGATCTTACCCCAGACCCACTGAGAGTGCGAAATGAAAACTCAGAACTTGGCGTGTACTTGTGCGATGCGGCAGGATTCTTCGCCGGTGGGAAGCCTCCGCGAGGGCCATGCCGAAGGCGCGCGACCGGCGACCTCGTACACTCGCAGCAGAATTTCGAATCTTGCGGAGATCCTTGAGTGACTGTTGTCATTTTCACACCTACATTGCTAGTGAGTCGATGGCACCTTTCATGCGGTGTAACTATATTACTAACCTCCTTTCCATACTGATAGGGAGATCACGAAAAATGGCTGCTTCTCCATCAAAGCAGACAACCACCTGCATTCCTTGCGTCCCTCGAAGCTTCTCAGCGCGATGAAGTATGCATCATCTCTCGGCATGCGGGGCTGGAGGCCTCATGCTGTATTCGGTGCGCAGATGATATCAGAACCCCGCTAGATCTCGCACCGCTCTAGGTTCCCAAGACGTGCTCACCCAACGGACTCGCCCAAGCCGCCGTGTCTGGCCCGGCTGACCGAGCCCCCACCCGCGCCCACTCCCCCGAACGCTATCATGCGCCGCCTGCGCTCCTTGTTCTCTAAATCACCCTCACCCTCGCGCCGCTCCCGCAAGTCCGCACGAGCAGCAACCCCGACAATGGCAGACCTCCAGTCCAAGATCCAAGGCACCATCCTCACCCCCGAGTCCGGCGACGCCTACACGGCCGCACTCCGCCGCAACTCTGACCTCTCGATCCTCCCCGCGAAGCTCGTCGTCCAGCCCGCCGTGTTTGAGGACATCCCGTCTATCATTGCGTATGCGACCGGGCAGACGCCCCCGCTGGAGATCGCTGTCAAGGGTGGCGGCGCACACTCAGCCACCTGGGCGAGCTCCGACGGCGGTGTCGTCATCGACCTCGGCAAGCTGAACAAGGTCACGCTCGCCGAGGACAAACAGTCCGTCTCCGTCCAGGGCGGTGCGCTCTGGGGCGACGTTTACGAAGTCACCTCGAAGGCGCAGGTCGACGTCGTCGGCTCGCCCCTGTGGTTTGTCGGTGTGGGCGGCTACACCCTTGGCGGTGGCTACGGTCCACTGAGTGGAGAATACGGTCTTGCGATCGACAACATACTAAGCGCCACCGTCGTCCTCGCCGATGGCAGGATCGTGAAGACGAGCAAGGACGAAGAGCCAGACCTGTTTTGGGCTATCCGCGGTCAGTCTGTTCCCGCCACTGCCGACGGCGGCGCGCTGATGTCATTTTTACAGGCGGTGGAGGGCAATTTGGAATCGTCGTCGAGTTTGTCTTCAAGACTCACCCTTACGCAGGCCCCTTCGGGTCTGGCGTGATCGCCTTTCCCGGGACTGAGCTCGCCAGCATCCTCCAGATCATCAAGGTGGTTTGATACAGTCCACCTTTTACGCTAAGAATTACGCTCTGATCGCATCTTCACCCGCGCGCAGGAGTGGAAAGCCACGCACACGCCGGCTGAACGTTTCACGCTCAACTTTTCGCGCCCGGCGCCGCACTTCAAGGTATGTTTATTTCATATGTCTTGATGCGCAGCATCCCGCTGGAGCTCTCCTGACGTACTCGTCGTTACGCAGCCCTCGATTGTCTTCCTACCCAGCGTCCTCCATGACACAGATGGCGCACGCTCCAAGACGGTGCTTGCGCCCTTCCGCGAGGGCGCGGTCAAGCCCGCGTTTGAGAAGATTGCGACGGTGCCCGACTTCCTGACCGTCTCGCACGCCGCTGACGCATCGCTCGCGTCGGCCCCGAAGCGGCTTGCCATCCGCGGCACCTTCTTCTCCGATTTCTACCCCGAGCTCCTGCAGGCCGTATGGGATAAGTGGGTCGCGTTCACGGAGACGAGCGAGGAAGTGCGCGGGTCCGCCGTGCTCTGGGACCTCACGAGCCCCGCCAAGCTGACGGAGGTCGGCGCGGACGAGACGGCGCTGAAAGTGCGGGAGCCGCACTACTGGATGGCGGTGCAGGGCAGGTGAGCAGATCCTCGCTTGGCCTGATGTTTGACACCCCCGCCCGCTGTCAGAACGCGGATATCGGGCGCGGGGGTGTCTGGAGATCGGCAAGAACTCAATCTGCTTTTTATTTGTTTGACAGATCGACGACGGACGCGTCCGTCGACGCCGCGCGCGCGTTCACTGCGGACGTCGTGCAGCTCGTGCGTGAGAAGAACACGGAGTTGTCGGGGCGCGACCTTGGCTGGTTCGTGAACCTGAGCAACGGCACGGAGAAGGCGGAAGACGTCTTTGGGGCTAATCTCCCCCGCCTGCGCAAGATCAAGGCCAAGTATGACCCGAAGAAGGTCTGGAGCAAGGGGTTCGTGATTGAGCCGCTCCTGGAGTAGATGCCCGTTGTGCCCGTCGTTGATAGGTGGACTAAAGAAGAGTGTCCAACGTCCTGATTGTATGTACAACTATTCTGACAGACATGAGATATCAGTTGCATTGAGAAGCCTTGCGGAGAGTGCCTCGGAACAGTCTGTGCGAAGCCGGCCGTGCTCGCAATGTATCTGGTTCTGGTATCTGGTAGGAGGTCGGTCGTATGTCTCCACCGAAAGCCATCACTAACGCTGAGAGTCATCTTCATCTTTTAGGACGATGTGTGAGATAATGGTTAGGTATCGCGTCCATCATCTCCTTGGTATGTGTTCATCACAAGAATCATCCCGGCTATCCCGAAGAAAGGGTTGACCACCCCTTGACCACCGGAGATGCCCAACGGACCACTCGAGCCCTTCCGATCGGGAGGCTATACGTACCACATTCGGCTGGAGCCGTTCACACAGCACCGCGCGCGCGTCTCGCTCGCCCTCCGCGGCCGATGCAGCTGCGCTGATGGACAATCCACGGGACGCCCATTCCTCCCACACATTGACGCGCCCTCCCCTCCGTGTTCCTGGCGAAGGCCTGCACCGCGCGCGCCCTGCCCAATCGACCAGCTGTTGCGACAGCAGGCGATTGGCTGTACATCATGCTGTCATCGCGCCCTGTCTATCCCCAGTTCTGCCAGTGCTCTATATAGGCACCGCGGTCGTCTAGCACTCGCCACCCACTCTTCAAGTGTCCTCGGATCGCGACCGAGCCCCGCACAGTCCCGCCTCCGCCGCCCTCTTTGCGATACACCCTCTCAATGGCGACGTCCGGACTGAAGATCGACTCCGCTGAGCTCGCGGGCCTCGCCGCCGAGGGCGGGCTGTTCGGTCAGTGCCCCCTGCAGTGGTGCTTCTCGTCGATCCATAACCTAATCACTGACCGCTGTTCTGCAGGTGTCTTCGTCTGCTTATTCTGCGTGTGCGGTTACGACCTTGTCCAGCGGCGCACGCGGTTCAAGTCCCAGCTGAGCTGGCCGATGGTCCTCGCGGGCGTGCTTCTCATCGTCCTCGCGTTCGCGCGCTTCTCGGTGGACACTGCGAACGTCTTCGTCGCTTTCATTCAACACGAAACACGCGCGGCGCGCATTGGCTACCTCCAGGATGTCACCCAGCCGCTCTTTACCACTAAGCACAGCCTGCTCGTCGCGGTGCTGCTGGTTGGCGACTCGTTTGTGGTATGTCCGGGTGGTGTTTCGGGGCCGAGGCAGCATTGTTCATTCACACTCGCTACAGAACTACCGGTGCTGGGTCGTTTGGGGAAAGAACATCTGGGTGGTTCTCTTCCCTATTGCTCTCTCGTTCACGAGCGCAGGTCAGTGTCCAGGATCCAGCGTTACCCCGATTCCAAGCTGATCGTACATCGCAGCCGCCGGTTCCTACACGATGTGGGCATACAGCAACCTGCCGAACCAGACCATCCTCACCGAGGCAAAATGGCTCAAGGCTTTCTTCGCCCTGAGTCTCGTCGCCAACGCAGTCGCTACCCGTACGTTCCGCGTGCCCAACACACTCCGCACAGTGGGCGCTGACCACACTCCCCAGTCACGCTCGCGTACCGCATCTGGTCCGTCGACCGCTCGATGAAGAACATGGCCGAGCCCAGCCAGTCCCGGCTGAGCCCGATCGTGCGCATCGTGCTCGAGAGCGGCATGCTCAACGCTGCCTACCTCTTCGCGTACGTCATGACGCTCAACTTCGGCTCGCAAGGCCTCGAGATCATGTCCGAGATGGTGCGCACCCTCAGCTGTTCCTCCCGCCCCCTTAAGTGTATTTGCTCACCACGACCGCTAATCCGTGCAGGCCGTACCGCTCACCGGTATCATCTTCTCGATCGTCATCCTCCGCGTCGGCCACCAGCGCCACGACGACTCGTACTACTCGCAGAAGCCGACGCAGACCATCACCTGGGCGGTCGCGAAGGGTACGCGTGGCCAGAGCAGCATGGGCGGCACCGCGACGACGCTCACGGCTTCCGACGGCCTGCCCCTCGAGGTGTACGTGGGCAAGTCGGACAACAAGATGGACTCGCACATGGACCCCCTGTCGAGCATGACGTTCAGCAACGCGGCTTGACCGGGGCCGTGCGGTGCACGGGCGCGGTCCGGTGTGCGGTGGTGCTTTTATGGCGCTGCTGCTGCTCGTATGGACTGTTGTGGGCGATCTGTTGTGTGTACCATCGTTGTGTAATACCTTGTATAGTTTTAAGTTATTTCGCAACGTCTTTAAGAGCGTGGAGGATACCCCGCTCCTTACCCACACCCGTGAACATGTGTACAACCATCTACTGGGTGCGTGTGCTCCTGGCCGCAGCAGAACGTATACCGTGAGATGCATGTTTTTGCTGTACGCTTAAAGCTACGATTCGAATGTCCGAGATGCAGAGGGAGGCAATACCGTACACGGGCCGACCAACATCGAATTGACTCGTCCAGGACCTACACGACGAGTCGACGAGTCCGAGAGGTCTACCTGTATAATCGAGGAAGAGAGGGTGGCGTTAGCTATGCGGGAAAAGTAAAGAGAATGAAGAATAAGATAAACCTGAATAGTAATTAATGTATAGATAGACGAACGGGACGGAAAGGGAAACAACAAGCGTGACGAGAAGAGAAGAGATGGGATGGATCAATGAGGGGAGATGGGATAAGATGACACGACATGACATGAGAAAAGTAAAGACGGGGCATAGGTGGGGGAGGCAAGACGAAAGAGAAAGGGGGCGAAAAGTCCGTTGCGCGTGGATCTCGACGACGTACTCGACGAGCTGTTCGACGAGCTACTACTCGACGTTCTTCTGGACGACATCGTACAGGAAGGACTTGGGGAAGTGCTTCTTGATCTCCTTCTCGATGAACCAGTACGGTGTGAGATAGGTGACGTCGGTTCTGTTGGTGGTGCCAGCACCCCCGGTGAGCATCCCGAGGATACGGCCGTTCCTGTCGAGGACGATAGAGCCTGAGTCTCCAGGGGCGGAGAAAGGACCGTTCGTATTACCGTAGGGGAGGACGGCGATTTCCCTCGACGTCTGGTCGATATCGTTTTCCTTGTAGACGCGGGTGAAAGAGTCCATTCCCGTAACCCGACCGATCGTGGTGCCCGTCGTCAGACCGTTCTTGACGACGAGGAGGCATGGTTCCCCGTTAGAGTCGAGGTGCTGGGGGTTGTGGATCTCGTCGGGCTGGACGACACCGAATGCCCGAAGGAGACCGTCCTCTGGGTACCCGTAGTTGGCCTGGTCCTCCGTATGGGGGAACATGATCTTGCCGTACTCCAACGACGAGAGGTTACCTCCTATAGGGGAATATAATGGTTAGCTGAAACTACAGGACGATACCAGACGAAATAAAAAAAACGTACCGACGTAAACTTTGTTGCCCATGAACGTACTCCAGTCGAACTTATCGTTATGAAGCGCGATTAGGGCCCAGTCCTTTGTAAACCCGTGGTGTGGGACGTCAGCTTGGATGGGCTCAACGTGGACGACCTCGCCAATAAGGCGCTGGTCTGGAATAGTCCACTGCTTAAGGATCTCGCCGTGGAATTTGTCAAATCTCGGCGATTCTCTCCCTCGCGCGCTTCACCAGGTCTAAGTGCTCGTGCCGCCTCTGGATCTTCACAGGCGACTCGCCCTCCTGGGGCTCGCCCAGCCGGCGAAGCACGACCCCCCAGTCCTTGATAGAGCGGTTCAGGTCGCCGATGGCGCCCATCATCATCTTGAGAGCGCTGGTGTAGCCCGAGTCGCCTAGGGCGATAACCCCCTCGCGGGGATGGCTCGTGGTCTTGCGAGCTAGGCCCGTATCGAAAGAGACGGGAGGAGGTCGAGCGACGTGGGCGCAAGTGAGGAGGAAAACGCGCTTGCTATCGTTGCTCTCGCGTAAGTAGAGAGCGCCGGTGCCCTCATAGTGGGGAGTCTTGAGAGGCGCGATAGCGAGGCCTAGAGCGGGAGTGAAGGGCTTGCGGAACTCGGGGACGGAGTCACTGAAGAGGTCGAAGGATAGCATCTTCGGGCCAGCGGTGGAGCGGGTGACGACCGACTCACGGAAGCCAATTTCGATCCCGCTGAAGCCAGCCTCAGCCAGGAGGAAAGTGACGGCCTCAGCCGCAGTATTGGCAAGCTCGAAGGTGAGAGACGTGGGCTCGACACCGATCCAGATAAGAAGCGGGCTGAACGTCCCCTTCCCCGCCTCTGCGAAAGCGAGGGGGTCTATCGACGTCCAACGAACCATCTTGTCGTCGAGCAATTTGTAGACACCCTCGCCGAGAGCAGGCCAGGTGGCTTGCATAGGATGACCGTGAACAGCGCGAGCTTCTCTGATGATCCGCTGGGACTCGGGACCGGTGCGTACGGGCCAGGCGTCTCCGCTCTTATAGACGCACAGAGCACCGCTAGGAGTGCCGTAGAAGTCGTTGATGGCGTTGCCGTAGAAGGCGGAGAGGCGTTCCGCGTCAGAGACGACGTCCTCCTCGTTCTCGCCGAAGCTGAGCTTTGCAAATTTACAGTCAGTGGGGGAGAGGGAGACGAGGGTGGAGGTAGGAGACCGAAAGCTCAGCGTTTTAGAGACTTCGTCGCAGGAGCCTAGGAAGACCTGATCGATGCCGAGGGGGGAGTGAGACGACATTAGGGAACGAACGGTCAGCGACGAGAAGAGACCACAAAGGCTAAGGGGGCTTACTAGTTGCGAATCGTCGGTTTTGTCATAGCAAAGTGTTGGGAGACACAGATGATGTCGTTGGTAGACGACTGGATAAGACGGAGAGGAAATTACTGCGTGAAGTCGCGAATCGCACGGGGTAATCTCCCCGATGTGATTCGCAATACGTCCAGATATCTTCGAACTTATGTTAGATAGACCCACGTAGTACTGCGCGCGGTATGAGATCGCGATTTTTGGCGATGAGTGTGGATATGAAACGGGAGACTCGAGGAGATTTGTAGTCGCCCTGAATAGCACAGAAAGATATTCATCGTTAGCGCCCGTGGAAGGAGATGTGAGAGACTCGAAAAGTAGTCTGAGGTCGTCGGTGGCGCAAGCTACAGCATACAGGTCATTTGCTCTACCTTCTCCTAAGGGGTGCTAAATATCCATGGTCTATCAAGGTGAGTGTCGCTGTTCACCTGAGCCTCCTGTAGCGTAAGGCCCACGGGTAGATTCAGAAATGTGGATAAGAATAACGACGCGCCCGCCGTGGAGGCGGGCCTCGCAATATAGTACGCCCTTTTACGCGTACATGTACAAACTATGGTATACTTTCACGTACAGGCCAGGGTGCCAACGAAGATACCCTCGTACGGGCCGAGATGATCGAGGATGTTGCCTACAAAGATGTTCGGCACAGTTGCGATCGTGCATTGCGAATCAGTCGCGTCGTCGTCGCCGGGGCACGAGACCGCTGAATTGTCCGCCTGGATGTGGATCTCCCCGTGGGGGTGTTGGAAGCCGAGCCCGCGCCCGGGGACGATCGGGACGGGGTCGCTGGCGTGGTTGATGCGCTTGAAGTCGGAGACCTGTACAGTTCGCTGTTAAGGGCGGACCGTGACTACGTTGAGTAGACGGGTACATACCTTGGAGTCGAAGAACGTTGCGTAGGCGGGGTTGCCGACACGCGGTGTTCCGTAGGTTTGTGACTTGATGTGCACAGTCGATGGAAGGTTCAAAGTGAACATCAACGCGTCCAGTTCCGCAACGGCACCTCCCAACGAGTGCCCAACCTTCAAAAATCCTATTGTTAGCGTTATGAATATCTAGGTACCGTCGCGCTGCTTACCGTAATGACAGTCGACGCGCCGTTCGCTGCGAGCAGACTCTTGGTCGTCGCCAGAATACTTGCGGCCGTCTTCGCATGCTCCTGCACGAAGCCGGAGTGCGCGAGAACATTGGATGGCACGCCCGGGAAGAGCGTGGTGTCCAAGGCTGTCTGAACGATGTTGATGTCCGTCAGGTCCGCCAGGCTATTTTACACAATCCACCGTCAGAATGAGTTGCGCAGAGCACCGCGGAAAGTCGGACTGCTTACAATTGGGTGGGGTCTGTTCCTTCGTGGGCGACGACGACGGCCTTCTGGCTGGGCCAGTATCCCACGAAATCTTGTCGAAAATTAGGGGATACAACTGGCTAAGTAAGGGTATGACTCACAATATTGAAGGGCGGCATTGTCGCCGCCGGTCAGGGCGGGTTGGAACCCGGGGATGGCGTTGCAAGCATCTGTATGCGTTCTCCAAAATAAATGACGGGGACATACAAGAAACCAAGCGAGAGACGCACCACCGCAAGACCAGGTCTTTACCACGCTCGGCGAGCAGTACGCCGCCCTCGCGAACTGGGTGAACGGCGCATAACTCGCCAGTTCCGTGTTCGAAAGTGCCGTAACGGCTGCCGCGGCGCGCACAGGGTGCGTGGGGAGAGCCGCAACGTCGAGCACGAAGAGCGAAGCCCAAGCCGCAGAGGCGATAGAGAGGAAGCGCAACATCGCTAGCAAGTCTACGCAGGTGTCCAGTGGCCGGGCGACGGTGCCGCCAGTCAGCGCATCTCCTCTCAACTTATACCGTACGCGTCGAGCCGCTAATTATGGGGTGCCCTGGGCGAGCACAAGGCACGCAGGCTAAACGGCAACGCGCCCGTTCGTTTCACGGCACGCGACTGCGACCAAGGGCGGGTTAGCAGCAAATCGCGACGGGAATGAGCCTCAGCTGACTCGCACCGTTCAACTGCGTCGGCTGAATAGGGCATTCTGGACGGGTGCAGGCAGAACACAGCACGCGGCGGCCCAGCGTCTGCGATCCCGCCGCTACCATTTAGCGCAGATGCCTGTACGGATGACCCCCACGCTCGTCGGTATTGGTGGGTACCGAGTCGCTAACGGTGGACAATGTCAGAGGAAGCAGCAACGAGCACATGGAGGCATCAGGGCCATTGAGCCCGTGGACGAACTGCCAGGCCAGAAATTGATGCATCACCCGATGTGGCGACGCTCATCCCCGCCGGGTGGAACGGGGTATGCAAGCTCATTCCGGTGCTAGAGAATGCGGGGAAGCTGCGGGGAAGTCGGTCTGATGGAAAGCGGGTCCTCAGAATATGCAGCGTTGGCAGACAGGAGAACACTCACGGGAGTGTTGGTGGCGCATGTGTTTTCGATCATATATACAGGTAGTGTTCAGCCGGTGGTCAGCCGACGCTCGTCAATGAAAAGAAGGGGCATTCCAGAGAGTGATAGACATCGAAAGAACACTTGCACGGAAGACATCGTTATCTACGGACAGACATCCAAACCGAGACGACGCTGCTATACCACTGCCAGTCCATCCATATCCTTGTCGTCGTCGTCTCTTTTGTTGCGTGGTGAACGGCATAAATAGTCATCGTGGACGCGTCGTACGTCAGGCACGTCCATCACAGCCTCAAGATGAGCTGCTTGACCCCAGACATCCACAAGCCGATGTCGTCAGTCAGCGAGCCACGCGTGAGCAGGTCCATGTGAATAGCCATCGCCGCCTCGCGGTCGTGAGCTTCCATAGCTGAAGAATAGGGAAGCCGAAGTTAGAACACCGGTTCAGTTTTAGACTGGAGGCCGCGTACCTCGTGTGAGCATCACGAGCTGTTCGCAGACGGGTTGCGACAAGGTCTCGCAGTTCAGGGCGTCGAACAACGGGCTAATTCGACGCTCCAGATCGTCGACCATCCGTCTTTGCTGTTGCTATAAATAGAGGCTCTTAGCCTCTGTGAAGCAGAAGTGTCATTTTACTCACCGGCGTGACTTGCTTCAGCTGCTCTAGCTGGTTCGAGATGACCTGGAAGACAGGACGCAGACCGTCGGGTATGTGGCTCCGGTCACCAGGCGCTGCACAAAATCGATTAGTCCAGTCGTATACCATGGATGTGCACAGAACACTCACGGTACTTGGGGGGCGGCGGACCAGGCTTCGCGCGAGGCGGGACTGGGGCGGCTCCACCAGGAGGGGCCTGTCCGCGCGGAGGACCTTGCGGAGGGGGAGCACCGCCCGGCGGGCCCGCCATATGCTGCCCGGGCTGTGGGGGTGCGAACTGCTGCTGTTGCTGGGCGTGTGGCGGCGCAAACTGCTGGGCCTGGGGTGGAGGAGCATATGGACCCGCTGCCTGCGCACCTGGGGGTGACATCGCACGCGCAAACTGAGGGGGAGGCGTCGCACGAGCATATGGGCCGGAGGGACCACCTGGGCCGCCAGGAGGCGGGTATGGCGCATGTCCGTGAGGGGGCGGCGGCGTCTGGCCAGGGATGGGTCCGCCTTGTGGAGCGCCGTAAGGACCTTGAGGAGGTCTTACCATGCCAGGTCCAGGAGGGCCTTGTGAGGGACCGCGCTGAGGCGGCGGCGCGAAGTGTTGTTGCGGGGGAGGGCCAGGAGGTCCTGAAGGCGGACGGGCGTGGGGAGGGTAGGGTCCGGGTCCTCCAGCACCTGGAGGTGGGGGTCCGTGGTGAGCCTGGGGAGGGGGAGGGGGGCGCTGCTGCACGCTGCCGGGACGAGGGGGAGGGGGAAGCGAAGCTGCGGGCTGTTGTCCGTACGGAGACGGCGACGACGGCGATGGGGCGTTAGGGAAAGGAGAGGTGATGACACCCTTCCCACCGTTCGCAAGAGCAGGCGTTCTCCTCTGCGGGATAGCAGGGGCATCGTTCCAGCCGCCGTTGTCCCGCCTAGGCGGTCCCTGGGGAGGCGGCGCGAGCGGGGGCAATGAGGGCGTAGCGTTTGCGCCGCGCTGTGGTGGGGGCGGCAAGACGCTGGGCTGTTGAGGAAGAGGGTTCTGTTGCTGAGCGGGAGAACGAGTGTAGGGGTTGTATGCAGAAGGACCGCCCTGGTATTGTTGCTGTTGCTGGGGCTGCATAGCGGGGGCGGGAGGAGCATAGGGGTTCGAGCTCTGCGAAGCCGCTAACTGACCAGCAGGCGCGTAAGGCTCGTAGATGGACGACGAAGTTGTCGACTGGCTGATCGGTTGCTGCTGCTGCTGTTGGACAGGCTGGCCATACTGGCCATAGCCGTAGGTGCTGGTCGAAGCAGTGGGGCCAGCCTTGGTCGGCACAGCAGGACCAGAAGCGTGAAGAGACGTGGTCCTCAGAGGAGGCTCACTGGCGGCCTTCAGTAGACGGTCCCTACCAACAGTGAAGTCGTAGGGAGAGCCGGCGGAACCAGTGTACTCTGCGGGTACTAGCTTGAGGAACGCCACTGCTTCCTTGATCAAGCCTTGGGCAGCGAGCAGGTCGGCGTACTCGAAGTAGCGGTCGTAGAGCCCAGAAAGCTTGTACGAGCGAGCCGACGGGTCGTTCACCGCTGTCTTGATACTGAGATCATCGTCGACGTAGTTGATCGCCTTGCGGAAGATGGTGACCTTCTCGATGAAGCTCTGCAAAGCCAGGGCGTGGACAGTGTACAGGGAGCCGTCGAGGTGGTCGTGCTCTGCGACGAGGCGTCTCTCCTCTTCTGCCAACTCCTCGATCCAGATGTTCACCAGACGCTCGAGGCGGCCAGCAGCGAGGTAGGTCAACGTGGCGTTGCGGCGGAGATCAGCAGCCTTGGACTCAGCATCGTATGCACCGGAGGACTTGACGATGTTCGACTGGAACTCCAGGCGCTGACCCAGCTGCTCGGCAAGGCCCGAGAACTCTTCCTGGTTCGCGAACGTGCAGAGCACGACGAAAATCTCCTGCCACTCCTGTAAATCGGCGTTCTGGACGATGTCGTCGAGGTCGTTGGTCACGATGGACTGAAAGAGACGCAGGTAGGGGAGTTGAACGGTGCGACGCTCGAAGTATGCCTTCTGCGTGCGTGCGAGGAGCTCCTGGCCGCCCTTGACTGCAAGCAGGATGGCATCCGCGAAGCGGTCAGAAGAGAGGCACAGGGAAACAGCAGACTCGAAGTCGCCGAGGACCAGCGCCTTCGTGACTAAGCGGTCCGTCTCGGACTCGTCGCTGGGGTAGATCTTGAACGTGTTGTCCTTCAGGACCTCCGACGCGACGGAAGAGGGACGCGAGCCGATCGTCGCGGCCACCGAGGAGTCCAACGGGTAGTTGTGATGTGGGACCCGGATGCTGTCATCCTCGTCGGTGCGTGCGGTACCGATGCTGCCAAAGAAGTCGGCCGCTGCATCGCCCTGCGGAGTGCCGATGAGGTTGTCGTCACCGAAGAGACTAGGAGCAGTGGTGGTGGACTCTCCGTCCGCCTGGCGCGTCGTGCTAGTGGTATCAGACAGCCCACCGGCGCTTGCTTCGGAGGGAGTGGCTTCCGCAGCGAGGGCGGAGCTGTCGAGGGTGTCCTCGCCCCCTTCGTCATCTTCGGGTGTCGCTTCACGCTCGGGCTCGGCAAAGGACACGACAGGCTCATGCGCCTTAATGTCGGTCTCGGTGACATCTTGCTCAATAGGCAAGCTCGCCTTCGCTGCTGCTGCCTTCTTCAGGTTTGCGATGGCATCAGCGACCCGGGTTGCGACCTCCTCCTTGGAGAAGCCAAGAAGAGTGATGAGCTCATCTCTCGAGTTGGCCTTGAACAGGCTAAGAAGAGCCTTCCAAGTGGCAGACGCATCATCCGAGGTCTTCTCCTGCGCAAGGTCCTTCAGGCTATCAGACTCGACCGACGACTGAAGCTTTTGTGCGCGCTCCACGATGCTAGTCTCGGTGACCACCTTGCGAACATGGACAATGCTGCTCTGGTTCTTGCCCTGGGCGGAAGGCAGGTTGGACACGGTGACAAGTTTGCCCCCATACCCAAAGGAGTTCGACGTGGGGCGCCGCAACCACTTCGGAGGGTGCTTCAACGACAGTGTAGCCTGGCTTCCGCGAGAGAAACCGGGAGCCCCAAAGATGTCAGAGGCGTCAGTCTGAGGAGCAGCAGCGGGGACCTCGGCGGCGTCGTTGGTAGATTGGATGGAGTGAATGCCAATCGTTCCATCGAAGAACGCCGCCGCGAAGAGGTCGGGGTTACGCGGGCACCAGTCAACTTGGAATGCCCAGTTGTCTGCAGAGGGAAGCTATGAAAGCGTTCAATATTCAAGTGTGTACGTGGAACACGTTCAATGCGCACCTCTCCAATGATCTCAGAGGTTTGAGGGTTCCAGCAGAGAGCGCGGTTATCCTTGCCGCAGGAAAGAAGCAAGTCCGAATCTTGTTTGCACCATGACAAGGAAAGCACGCCCTTCTCGTGGCCCGTCAAGATCTGCATTGCGAGTTAGGGCAGCCTAGCGAAGTATATTAGGCGAAGACGCACCTTCTCCGGGGCGCGCGCATTACGCAGGTCCCACACCATGATCACGGGCGACGTGTCGTCTTCCGAAGACGTGACCAAACGAGTGGCCTGAGGTGAGGAGTTGGCAAGTTTGGGGGCTCTGCAGTAACGATGGACTTACGTTGTCAGGATGCCATGCGACATCGCTCATTCCCCGACGTCCGCCTACCGCGAATCCAGGGCCGCCAAACCCTTGCATCCCTCCGGCGAGGGTACCTGCCCCACCACCGTACGCCAGTGCAGCCACTTCTCGCTTGCCGCGCAAATCCCACACGACCGTGTATCCCGTGCTGCTTGATGCTGCAAGCGCATATTGGACATGGTGGTTCCACGCCAACGCGGTGATCTCGTCGAGCTTCGTACTGCGAGTGCCGGGAGAGTAGGGCTTGCTTGGGTCTTTGAGATCCCAAACGTAAATCTGCCGACGCGTCAGACGACACGGTTACGGTGGAGAATCTACACCCACCTCGCCATTGACCGCGCCGGATGAGAACAGGTTCGTCTGTATCGGATTGAAGTCCAATCCGCGGATGGGGCCCGTGTGCGTCTTGTTGCGCAGTATGAGTGATTCGGACGGGCTGCGGCATATGTTTAAACGCTGCCGACGCGTCCGTTTGAACAGTAGACTCACTCGGCATTGGCCACAATCTTTGCGGGATCCCAAATGTCCAGCTCGCCGTTCTCCATGCCCGCTACAATCACGCCGCGCGGGCGTTCTCCGTTCACATACCCCCATGCCAGGCGGTTGAATCTGCACGCATATGTTCACACTTCGCGCTCCCCCGCGCCCCGGAGCACCGCACGCACCTTGAAGTCGTCGTTACATGTGCCTTGGGTCCCGCCTGGCCCTCGCCGCCAAGGTCAAACTGGTTCCGGTCGAGGAAGTCCGGAGCCCAAATCTCCAGCTGGCCGTTGTTGCTAAAGGACTCGTCCAGGGCCCCCGCGACGGTGCCGGTCGCCAGCAACGGCAGGTCCGGCGAGGGCGACCACGCGAAGGTCGATGTCCGGTGAATTTCCTTGAGTTTCATGGGTCGAGTGGGGGAGAGGGAGTATGTGTACAGAACGTCTATAGCCGCGCGTAGATCTGGCCAACGACGTGTCATCGCCCCGCACCAGGCTCCGCCCAGTCTCCCGTCCCGTCACGGTCACACCCATCCCGATTTGCTCGTAGCCGACGACTGGCTACGTTGTGTCTAACGCTGGCGTAGCACTCAGTGCCCAAGCTTATATGGGGCGTACAAGCGCGAGTTTATTGAGTCCATCCACGGCATATAGGAATCTTGTTACAAAACACACATCGCCAACTCTATAATGCAAGACGCCGTTCAGGCGCGCTTGAACATCGGGTTCTGGCTCCAAATGCCGAATTGGAGAGCCTTCCACGGTACCATCAGCATCGCTAGTCTCTCTACAAGCTGCAATCTGCTCACCTCGTCCCAAGTGGTCTTAATGGTCGGGTGTTCCTTGACGTCCTCGAGATACTTCCTGAGGCGGGCGAATCGCGGGCCCTGCAAGACCTCGTAGACCTTCTTGCCTTCGCCAACCGGGTACGTCCCAAGGTCGTTCTTCAGCAGAAGCTCCGCGCGAAGCAAGAACGGGGCCACAGCAGAGTCCGCGTTCGACCATTCCCCGACCGCGAACCCAGTAGCCGGGAGGCGCGCCTGGAACGCGTCGAGCCCGTCGAGGAGTGTCTTCTCCGGGCTCGTGGCCTGCGCGTACATGAAGAAGAAGTCCTTGAAGCCCTCGAAGCCCTTCGCCTCCCAGGTGGCGATCACGAGGCGCGCCTGCGCACGCTGCACGGGGTCGGCGGGGAGCAGCTTCGCTTCGGGGAAGATGTCCGCGAGGAACTCGAGGATGACGGTCGACTCGTTGATCTTCGCGGCCTCCGGGGAGGGGTCCTCCGGGGCATGCTTGGGGCCGCCGTAGGTGATGGCGGGGATCTGCCGTACAGACGCTGTCAGAATGACTGGAGCTGAAACGGATGGGAGAGCGCCTTACCTTCCCGGCAGGGTTCACCTTGGTGTTATACCAGGGAGGCCTGTCCATGAGGTTGACGCTGCAGGGGGTATATTCGGCCTTGGCCTCCTCGAGGGCGATATGGACACGGTGACAGTAAGGAGAGTACTGGATGGAGGGAAGCGTAAATAGTTGTAAGATATATGCATACGAGGTCATGTTCCGGAGGAAAAACGTACCACATGAGTGTAGAAGGTGATCTGGCCGGGCTGAACCATTGCGGTATGCGCTGTGTTGCTGTATGTAGAAGCTGAGTCGTTGAGGGTGATGGGTCACAACTCGCCTCTCCTTCAGGTTTTTATAGCACCCCGAGCGCTGCGCTCTCGCATCGCCGGTGGCTTACAGCGGCTTCCAAGCCGTCAGTGTATTCTCACTGGGTTCCTGCGGCTCGTGATGTCAAGAGAAGGATCTCCATTCACATACCTGGAGAAGCTGCGACCACGGGGTCCATCTGTCGTCCCACATGGTTTGGCGCACACCAAGCGGCGCCGCTTGAGCATGACTCGCCCTGGCCTGCTACGGACGAGAGTAGCGCTGCGTGACAGATCTTGTCCGCAAGGAGCAGCACCAGTACTGAGACGAATTTGCGGAGAGCTGTTGCTACGCAGCAATGGGACCACGATCTTGGCTGCGAAGCGGCGCAGAACACAAGAGTATACATCGATATACACCGGCGTCGGAAGATATGCCGACGTAGGAGATTCTGGTCACCGGGCTGTGCCAGGCGAGCGTGGCCGCAGCAGCGTATCATCTGAAGCGGCGTCGGGCATATGGTGTGGATGAGAACTGTGAGCTTGTGGTAAGCAGGAGTATGGAGATGTGTTATCATACTCAGCGATATCCAAATGCACCCGGCGACGAACACGACACTCTATTAGTGCAGCATGCCTCGGATTGACCATGCTACTGGGGCTACTATACACTGGTTACGTATCATGATACAAGAGAGATACGCCGCTCACAACTTCTTTTCCTGTGGCGTTTTCGCCCCTGGCGTCCGCTGCCTGATCTTTGCCTTCTGCCTCGCCGCCTCTTCCTGCACCTTCAAACCCTCCTTTCGCCACTGCGCCTTCTCCCACACATCGTACTCGTCTTTCGCATCTATCCAGCGTTCTTGCACGTCCCTCACGTCCGAGCGTGGTCCCCGCATCTGGCCCGCCGCGGACGACATGAGCGAGTACGCATTAGGGCGCTGGGCAGCGGGCAGACGTGATGCGTCGACGGTATCTGGGGGCTGCTGCGTAGTGGGAGGCGGCACGAAAACGCATCCCGTCGCCTTGTCGATGACGCGCGTAAGGTTCAGCATGGATTCCTTGTCCTAACCGTGGGATGAGTGAGAAGAAGTACACCGCGGAAATAAGGGTGCGCACCTCCACGGCAAGGGTCTCAAACCCCACGAGGCCAAAGTCCTCTACCAGCGAACATATTTGCACGCTCAGCGCGGCAAACCGCGGAGACTGCTGATTGAGGAGGTTCTCAAGGTGCGACAGGTCCTGAACTTCGGTATAGAAATCAAGGTTGAAGTCTGCGGACATAGTGTAAGTCGTGTCCCTCGTTCGCACACGGACATTGCGTCGATCGCGATCGCGAAGTAGAAGCGCAGGGACGTACCTAGGTCGCCGTACTGCGTGATCAGGTCGACCTTGGAAAGGACGTTGACGTGGGGCAATTCGAGGTGGAGCATGGCGCGAAGGGACAACATGAGGACAGACACGTACTTGGCCGCGTCCGTGACATAGTGTGCGTCGCAAAGATGCACGGTGGCTAACTGGCCTGCCGAAGTCCACGGTCAGCGAAGCATGGAGATCTGCGCACGCACATACCCGGAAACCACTCTTGGTCAGCTTGCGTATGATGTTTTTGACACTGGGATGGTTCGTGCTGAGTTCAACCTGACCCGGGAGGTCAAACAGGATGTAATCCTCCTTGTCGAGTTCCTTCAATCGGTCCTCGAGCCAGTCGTAGTTTGCCTCGAGGTATTCCATGCAGTAGAGCATTCCGCCGTTCGGGCCCAGACCAAACTCGTTCATAACATCCTCCAGCTTGATGAGAGAGGCTAGGTCGATTGCACATGGATATGGAATGTTTTCATTGGCAGGGTCGAGGTTTACAATTGAGATGGGTCGGTTGAGAGCCGTGAAGAGCTGGTGTTTTCCATGACAGTATGTTGACTTTCCACTGCCAGGTGAGCCGCAGACAACTTCGCCGAAAGGCATCGGAATGAGAGGAGGACGGGGTCGGGGGATGTGAAGGTGAGTGCAGTGGAAGAGCAGCGAAGGTGTCCGGCTCGAGGAGTGCGGGAATAGGCGCCCACGCAGATCCTCGTACACGTGACCCAATTAGCAGCGCGACGCGTTCTGCTGCGAACCTTAACGCTTTCTCCTCTTCTCGAACCACCGGCATTCATCTTGCGTAGGACGGCCGACTTGCACTACTTGGGGACGCGTACTACGTGCTCGCAATTGCTCAGCATGTCACGACGAGCGGTGGCGGCGGCTCCGTCGATCATAGACGACATGGAGGCGGCAGACGAAGTAGATCGGGTGAGCGACTTGTCGTATGATATGATGTCGCGACGCTAACCCAGGGTGGCAGCGAGAACAAGAGGAGCTGCAGATGGCACTCCAAATGTCATTGCAGGAAACCAAGCGAGCTGCTGGCCCCAGCACAAGCAGTCGTCCTGGACCGAGTCGACAACAGAATGGTAACACGCGACAGGGCACCTCCCCTCCCGACAAGGACCTCCATAAGCTTGACCAAGAGATAGAGGATGCGAGGGCTCAGCGAGCAGCACTAGATGCGCTCATTCGCACGCTCGAACGCCAGAGAGATGAGAAGCTGCAACAAATTCGGAGTGCACAAGTCGTACCCGGACGTGAACCTTCGAAGGGAAAGAACGTGGCAGCAAGCATCGACTACACTGATGAGTTTGACTGGACCCCGGCGCTACGGGCCAAGATGAAGTCGGTCTTCGGCTTCGACAGTTTCCGCCTTTGTCAGGAAGGGTAAGCCCTTTCCACAACCCACCATGCTGGCGTTGGTCGACATTAACCGTCCTCGTAGCATCTGTAATGCTAGCATGGATGGTCGTGATGTTGTAGGGATTATGCCTACTGGTCCGTCTACAATCTGTCATTTTCTCTCTATCACTGAACACCCGTAGGGGGCGGCAAGTCCCTAGGATACCAGCTGCCGGCACTCATGGTGTCCGGGTGCACGTTGGTGATTTCTCCTCTACTTGCTTTGATAAGAGACCAAATCATGCACCTGAACGAAGCAGGCGGTTCGCATTTTACATACCGAACTTCTAATGCCGAGCGCTGACAATTATTGTAGTGGATGCGGTCATGTTAACCAGTGCCACCTCGCAAGCGGAGCAAAACAATATCTATTCCCGGCTACGAGAAATGGCTTCAGGCGCGTCGCACGCGCCGGAAATCAAGTTATGCTATGTGACAGTTCGTCAATGTCGCCTACGCCGTCCATATTATCGTGTCTGACCCGCCCGAAGCCAGAAAAGATCGCAAAAAGCAAGACTTTCACATCTGCGCTTGAAAAGCTTTACAGAGTAAACAAGCTAGGTACCCGTTTGTCTGCGTAGTGCGGCACTGTTGCTAGTACTTACGGCGCATCAGCTCGTTTTGTGATAGACGAGGCGCACTGTGTCTCTCAGCAGGGACATGACTTTCGGTAAGGTGTTCTCAGGTGTCTCTCCTTACCTAGTCTCATAGCATTGACTAGACCAGACTATCAACGACTCTCCTCACTCCGACAACTCTTCCCGTCGGTCCCCATCTTGGCATTATCAGCCACATGTCCACCAATTGTGTTGAGGGATCTCCTCAAAACACTGCAGATGGGAGCACCAATCATCGGGACAGGTAAATTTCTCTCCGACCACAACGCATTTCTTAGCGCTAAGTTGTGGTATAGCTGCGACGACGAAAGGCACGGTCCTCTTTTCGGCGCCGTTGTACCGGAAGAACCTTCACTACAGCGTGCTACCAAAACCCTCTAGTGCACAGAGTAGCATACGCGCCATGTGCGACTACATCCTCGAACACCACCCCAAAGACACGGGCATTGTATACTGCCTGAGCAAGAAGGTATGTGAAAACCCGCGGTTCCCTAATCCATGCGCTGATTCTCTCGTCAGGACGCCGAGCACGTCGCAGAGGCTCTATCGGAAGAGAGCGGTCGCAAGATTCTGACGGGCGTGTACCACGCAGACGTTGCGGATTCCGTCAAGGAATCACTCCACAAGAAGTGGCGGAGTGGGCAAGTCAAGGTTGTTTGCGCGACCATTGGTGAGTCCGCTTAGTTGGACTACCCTACACGCCCTCTTAGTTAGTTTCTAGCGTTTGGGTTGGGCATTGACAAGGGTGACGTGCGATACGTCCTGCATCACACGGTTCGTGTTTCTTCTTGCCGGTCTAGGCGGACCCTCTGACTAGCCTATAATCGCACAGCTATCAGTATGTCTTCCTCCGCAGGCTACGTATAATGACGTTACTGAAGACAATTAGAAATCATTAGATGGATTCTACCAGGAGTCCGGGCGCGCTGGGCGCGACGGGAAAGATGCTGACTGTGTTTTGTACTACCGTCCTCAAGACGCTACGCGCATTGGTTCTTTAACCTGCGGCGACCACAACGGCGAAGAGAAAGGTAGTTTCTCAATAAGTTGAAATGAATACCACGTCTACTGAACTCTTTCCTAGTCCTTTCCATGCTCAAATTCGCTTGTGATCTAGAAGAGTGCCGCAAAATCCAGTTCGCGCGGTACGTTCCCCGTCCTGCCCCCCTTACCATATGCGTGCTCAACATTCCCACAGCTACTTCTCCGAGTCCTCCAACCTCTCGCTTCACTCATGGGGCACCGCCGAAGAGGACGCGCTCGCGCGGTGCGGCCACTGTGACAACTGCACCCGCCCGCCCGAGACGGTCGACCGCCAGGACGCGCGCCTGCCCGCATGGCAGCTTCTACGCATCGCGGCCGCCGCGGAGCGCGCGCACCAACGCGTTACAATGGCCCAGCTGTGCAAGCTCGCGCGTGGCCTGCGCGTCTCGGGCCTCGGCGAGGTTGACGGGGCGAAGGGCAAGGGGCGAGGCCGAGGCCGGGGACGCGGGGGAGCGCCGAAGGAGAGGGAGAATGTGGACGTGCAGGAGGCCGCGGGGGGCAAGGTCGAGCTGTCGGAAGAGGTACGCCCGGCTATCTGACCTTGTGTGCTTCGAAGCACCCTGACGCTGATCCGCCCTGCGCAGCACACGGAGGCCCTGTGCGTGCGCCTGCTCGTCGACGGCTTCTTCGAGATGTCGTTCGCGCCGACCACGTACTCTGTGAACGTGTATCTCAAGCCCTCCGACACGGCTGCGCGCTTCACGCGGTTCAGCCGCGCAGAGATCGAGCAGGGCAAGGGGCCTGCGTTCGAGTGTGCGTTCTCCAAGAAGGTGCCGAAGCGCAGGGCTGCGAAGAAAGACAGCCAGGCCGCGAAGACGGACGCCACGCCACGCACTACCAAGGCGGCCTCGGGGAGCAGCAGCAACGCGCGGGGGAAGAGGAAGCGCGAGGTGAGCGAGAGCCTTGGAGAGGAAGATGAGGACGACGAAGACGAGGAGGACGGCGACATCGATGATGACCCAATGGTCAAGCGGTTCATCGCCGCCGACTCCGATGTCGAGGATTCCGATGAGGCCGACATGGAGTGGAGCACCACGCTACGGGATGGCAAGCGTGCCGCGCCAGCGCCAGCCGCGCGAACCATCTCGAAGCGACCGCGCAAGAGCCAAGTCAAGGAAGCGTCGAGCTCGAGCAGGACGCCGCCGTGGGGCGACGTGATAGAGTTGTCGTCAGACTAGCGTTTCGGACCTGGTTGTATCGGTGGACAGAGCTGTAGCATAGCATTGCGATCATAGTGTATCCTAATAGTTCTACATGCAGGCATAAGTTACAATGGGGGCGAGGTCGGCAATTAGCACCTATTTTGCGCGTCCCCGGGTGCGTAAAAGTTAATAAGAATCATAAACCGCCGCGGGCGGGTGTTAGATCGTGAGCTCATTATGTCGTGAGTAGCAAGAGGTGAGGAACATTAGGCCCCTCTGACGAATAAAGATAAGAGAAGACTGGAGGAGAAAAAGGGTGGGGCGGGTATGGATCAGACGGTGTTGACGGTGTTCTTGGGCTGCTTGAGGGCGGAGCGCAGCGGCCGCTTAGGGACGAGTCGGTGCTGCATGTCGATGCGGACACCCTCTTCGTTCATCCAGCCTGTGCTGGGTTCGGGGTAGTGCTACAGCGCAACAACGTCAGCTATCTGGAGGAACCCAGTACGAGGGGAGAATACTTACCGCTAAGTCGAGCGGGTATTCCTGGCCCGGCTCAGGCATCTTGAATTGCCCGTCGTTTGTCCAGAGCTGGTCCCTGTGCGCATATGTGTTAGTCTATGAGTGAGCCGAAGCTCGCATGGAAACGGACTCACCCTCGGCGATTAAACCACCCTTTCCTGCGTTGCTCAGGTGGCACAGGCGAGGGACAGACAAGGTTCTCTGTCCAACGGACGGATCGTTTGGAGGCGGCGATGACGACCACGCCCTCAGCCAGCACGGGGCTTGGCTGCGTAGTCGATGACTGGGAGTCCCTTCGCGGAGGGGAAGAGCGAGGCGGGGAACTCGAGGGCCCGGCGCCGGTCAATGTGTCGCTTCTCACGAGCGCTTCTGGCGCGCGGACGCTCGGCGTCGTGCGCGGGGGTTGCGTCGGCGATCCGGACGACGACTTGGACATCTGCATCTGCACCTGCTGTTGCTGTGCGCGCGACGACGAGGTGTTCGCATTCGACGGCCCAGGGGCGGACGACGTTCCGGCGGGGGCGGGGACTGCCGCTCCGCGCTGTGGAGATTGCCCAGGTCCGGAGCGCTGGTTATCGGTATCAGGCGGGGTAGCAACGGCATAGAGCCCGGGGGGCGCGCGGGGATACGACGGATCCTCCATCCGCCCCTGCGGCGGTGCTGGCGGACGCATCTGGGTGTCGAGGGACTCCCTCCGCGCTCGGGGTGGGGGCGCGCTGGACGAGGGGGCGCGTGAGTCTGAGTCGCGCCGGAAAGGCGTGGTACTGCGCGCGGAGTGCGCAACGCTTGAAGACATGCCCCAGTTTGAGTTGGAGGCGCCATACATGTCGACGACCATGTCGCCCGGGTTTTCGTTCAAGAGGGTGCTGTCGTCAGAGTCGGAGCGCGCGTCTGCGCTTGAAAACTGGATAGGGTAGACGGGGTGGGAGATGCTCGTCTTGCGGGGACGGTAGCTGCTCTCTGTGCGCGTGAGTGTGGGGCGCACAGGGATGACGGGGATGCTCTGCTCGGGGGGCGGGCGAGTGGAGGTCGGGTAGGGAGGAGGGGGAGGTGGAGCGGTGATGGCGAGTGGCGGACGAGTCTGAGAGAGGGAAGGCACGGCACCGCCACCACCCGTGATGGCGTTCCGGCTTGTGTTGTGCAGCGTCGCCTCCAACGTCTCCGTGCTGCTGCTCGCCCGCGTCGACGAGATCTCCAGCCGCGACATCGCCAGCGAGTTGTCCGGGAACAGCTCGAGGTCGGAGCTCTCGTCCGACGACGGCGAGCTCGACAGGCCGTCGTCCGTGGACAAAATCGACCGCTCGTAGATGTACATATCGAGTTCGGGGCTGGGATGGATCAGGTAGCCCTTCGACTGCGACTTCCCGTACTTTGTGTCCACCGGCCATGGCTGGCTCGCCGGCTGAGGAACCTGCACCAGGCGGCGGTCCTGGGAAAGTGCCACCGGGGCCTGTTTCCTGTCCTGCTCGCCGTTACGGGAGGCTTGGTAGCTCAGCTGCCGATTCCAAGGTGCGCCGCCGTTGCTAGCCGGAGGACGTGCTTGCGCTGGGTCATATTTAGGTGCCGGTGGGGGTGGTGCCGGTTGCGAAACGAGGGCATTCTTGAAGACGTGAACGGAGAGACCGCGAGACATTATTTCGGGGAGGAACTGAAGCAAACGCTGTTCAGAGAAATGAGCGGGACAGCGGGGCGAGAGACGTACCCTGGTAGAGCCGGTGCGGTTATTACGGCCAGTGCCTTTAGGGTCGAAACCAAGGGACGAGAGCATCGTGGGGTGCCAGCAGGGCGGGACGGGGAAGCCGCGCAGACGACCAACTTATAGCGCGGTCTGGCCAATCTTCCCGTTGGCTGCTGCGAGCTCGCCGCGCGTTCCCATACACGAGTTATCCATTTGGAGAACATGCGGGCGTACAGCTCACGGCCGCACACGCGTGCACCAGCCCGGCTGCGAGAAGATCAGTGCATGTGAAGGCGATAGTGGACAGCGGTACTAGTCTCAGTAAGCCCCTGCTGCAGCGCAATACAGCGCATCATCCGTTCAGCCATTAGAACACCTTTCAGAATGACGCACGGCGAACTTATCGGGCCCTCGTATGAACGCGGGAAGATGGGGGCGGGAAGAGAGCCAAAGCGGGGGCGGACGATCTGGCAAGATGGACGTCGCATGGCGAACAAGCTCGCCAACGTTCACGGCCATGCCCGGGGCGATTCAGACGCTTCGCCGAGGAGCAGTATCTCGCAGTACGGTAGCACGAAGAGGCCTCGAGGCCAGAGCCGCTCACAAGACTCACTGATCCGGGGGAAGTCGCACCTCAGGCGCGCAGCAAAACACGCGGAAGACGCTCCGGCGGCCTCCTGTCTCGCAGGCGGGTCAGCCACACATCATTAACACAGCGTTCTAAGAAATACAGCAGCGGCGAAGCGGACGCGCATATGTGTACAGCGGATCACCATGCCCCGACTAGGGACGCCCAGTCCTTGAGAACCGTTGCGCGGTCTGTGCCAATCTGGCGGGTGACTTCGTTCTGGCGGGCGATGGGCAAGTCCTCGAACGTCGCGAGGAGGTTCCCGTCGAGGATGCCCTTTGATAGTGGCCTCGAGACATACTCGTTCCGCACCATGCTGTTTCATACATCAGCAACTCTGTTGTGCCCGCAGATAGGGCAGAGCCACCCACCGGAACGCCTTGGGGTTCAGTGCCGCCACATGCTGCACAGTGCGGATCAGCTGCCCTTGAAGGAGGTGAAGGCGCTTCGAGGCTGCCTCGTCCACGTAGGTAAGCGTGCTCAGGGAGCCGTCCACCGAGCCTAGAAGTCCCGTCAGAGCCGAGCCGCAAACGCAAGTTCCGGATACTACGGACCACAGACGAGGCGCGCTTGCGGGATCTCCGGGTCGCCATTCTTCGGCCTACGGGCCACCAGCATCGAGCTCCGGTACTCGGATTGGCCGTGAAATTCCGTACGCCGGAGCAAGTGCTGCCCGCTCTTTGACTCCGGGTCTAGCGGTGGGGTTATTTCGGCGCAATGGGCCGGAAAAGAACGTGGGACGCACCATGAGGATCGTAAGCGTATAGTCTAACGATACCCTCCTCGTCACAAGTGACAATAGACAACTGCCCGTCCGCGAAGAACAGGTCGGCCCTGGTGATGCAGCAGAGTTGGGGGTCCTTGCCGAGGACCACGAGCTTGTACGGGTCCTCCTGCGGGGAAGGTCAGCGCACGATCGGTGGCAAACTGACGCGTACGCACCTGGAACGCGACGAACCAGACGCTCTTCACAGCGTCGCCAATCACGAGCAGGTTCTTGACTGCACGCAGGGAGGTGACATACACGCCGACGTCGAGGAAAGCCACACCGACTAGTCGTTCATCTAAATCGAAGGCGCGCACGAAGATCTAGATTTCAGGTCTCAGACGGTGCCGGTGGAGACTTTCATGAAGGCACGACTACACACCTTCTGCCCCATGGATGAGACGAGGTAGCCGTTTATTCCGCAGAGGAACGAGACGGGGCCTTTTGCGTCGTCACGGCAGAGGAGCTTCAGTCGCCACCACCGCTTGACGTGCGTGCTCGGGTCTGGCACCACCTCGACGATCTCGAAAATGTACACCTGTCGGGTGGACGTCAGCAGCAGCCTTCCCGCTCAGGGGCCCATAGCGTTACGCACTGCGCCTTTGACCGCGAGATCCTCGCCTCGATTGATCGTGGTCCCGACGGCAATGAAGTCCTTCATGCCAGACTCGGTACTCATAGTCTCGAGTGGTATCGAGACTATGCAGTTCACGAACTCGTTCGGAGCAAACTCGTACCTAAGCGACACAATCATCATCAGCACCCTCTGCGCACGGCGCGCGCAGTCTGAGAACCACGCACCCATCCATGGTGATCCAGCCGTCCGGAGAGATAAGCTCCAGGGTAGAGCACTCGCACAGCGGGGACGAGATGTTTGGACCTGAGGCGGCATCGCGATCGTTAGGAGACCTGCAGGCGAGATAACGGGTCTTTATACACTCACTATCTGGCTCCCAGACGACGTTCCCGTCCTCGTCATATGACGCGAATCGGTTTTGGAAGGAGGACGCGGCGACAATTAATGAGGTCGAGGCATCAAACACGACGTTGGAGTACGGCCGCGAGCGTGGGACGGAGCGCGCGGGGAGATGGCCGTCTAGCTGGACGTCAGGCATCCATTCTACGAGGCTGGGGCCCTGCAACGTCATTCAGTAAGTTCCGCTCGACGCGCCGCTTGCAAATAGCCTTACCTCCTCCGAATAGAGCAGGAAGTCGCCGCGGGACTCCCAAAGCGAGGAGGTGGTGAACGCCTGCACGACGCTGTGTCCCGAAGGGAAGACTTTCACGCCGCCTTTGTCAGTGGAGAGAATCCAGGAGGGCCGATCGCCTGTGAAGAAGACCCCCGAAAACGTCTGGCCTGGCGCAGGCGACGTTACGAAGGGCACCAACAGGCGTGAGATGCGCTTCTGCTCGGCTAGGACTGACTTCTGCTCCTCCTCGGGGTGCTGGATATCAAATGCCTTCGACGCCACCTTCACGAACTTCACCAGGAGCGTCGATGATCGGGTAGAGGGCAGCGGTTCAGGGGGTGGTGGGATGGCGACTGCCTCATAGACTGCGAGCTGCCCTGAGCGCAGCAGGACCTAGAGCAGATCATGGGTGAGTGTCGAGCGTGCCCCGCACATATATAGCAACATACAATGAGATGCGGGCGTGGTCGTGATTCTCCCAGAGGCGCAATGACGATCTGGTCGATGTCGAGCTCCTGCGGCTTCCTTGGAGGATCCTGTGGCAGGGAGAGCGCAGGACCGTCGTACGAGTCTGTTAGTATAGGGTCCAGCGTCGCCAGCAGCGTCGTGGAGAAAGCGAGCGTGAGCTTCGGGAGCGTCCAAAGCTGAGCCCACCATAGTCAGTGTCATGGTAAATTGTGTAGAGAAGATATGTACCTCGACTACGCCTTGTGGACGGACGAGGATCAGCCATTGACTCTTGTTTCCTGCGTTCATCGCTCCCTGCAGCGTCGACGTCACGTTTTCTGCTGGCGCCTGCTCGTTCACGAACGTCTGCAAGAGACCACTCGTGTCTGTGAAGAAACCGCCTGCGACATAGCGAGAGGTCTTGGCGATCCCGTCAGCCACGGAGACACTACTGAAGGTGGCGTAAATCCAACCTTGTCACCCATTGGAGACATATCCTTTCGCCTGATCTTTCCCCGCTCGAGTTCCCCGATGAACAGTCCAATGGTGTCGTCTTCGCGAATGATAAGCACGAACGGGTCACATATGCTACAAGACTTGATCTTTGGCCGCGGGGCGGTGCCTTCCAGGTCCTTGATGATTTGCCGCTCAGTCCCGTCTACGCGCCACTAGTGAGTCGTTACACTTCGCGTCGCGGACAAAGTGCGTACCAGGTTCGAGTACCCTGATGGCATTCGTGACGTTGAAGAGGATGTGGAGTATAGCAGTGCCCTGGAAGAACGGTGCAGCCCCTAGAGTCGTCCCCGGTATTCGAGTGGTGATCGCGATGTCGGAATGTGCAGACCGCGTAGCAATCTAGAAAATAAATCAGCCTCCACCGCAAGCACTTCTACAACCTTGCGCGCACCCGAGACAAACCGGGAGAAGGATTCGCGTCCGTGCTGATGATCACGGAGTCGTTTTGACTACTTGGACGCTCGAGCGTCCCGCCGCTGACCTTCATTGCTTGGCGGACTGCCAGAGACCACATCCCTCGAGCACCTCCGATCGCATGCAGCTTGCGCTTTGATCGGGTGGGCATGTCTCTCTGTGTACATAAATGGTCAGATCACGACGGGGAGCATGCCCAAGGGTGGACTCTTACCTGGAATAGGTGGAAGCCTCCCAGCTCCCCTGAACCCGTTGCCGCTATAAGCTCGGGAACCACTCGATCCTGCACCGCATCTCAGTAACTTGTCAAAAATGACTGCTCCACAAACGTACCCCATTGCGAGCCAGTCCAAATGCCATGTCCGAAATAGCCCCATGCGCAGGCAGCGCGTCGCACAAGGAAAGGCGTACAACTGTTCGTTTCTTCACTGAATCGACGGTTCCGTTCGTAGCCCCGTTCGCCGAAGGCTGTTCCCCATTGCCAGAGGGGCCATAGAGATCTGAGAACAAGATTCAGAGAGTTGTTTAGAAGACTGAAGCTGGATGCATTCACCATCGTCATCATCAAGATCCATTGTGTCTGCAGGAGCTACAACAGTCGCAGGACCGGCATCCATATCCACGTCTTCCTCTTTGATCACCTCTTCTACATGCGCAGTACGCAGGAGCACTGAGGGCCCAACCATGCTTCCGACGAAGAGGTAGTCATCCCTGACCCTCGCGACGACAGCTGGGATAGTCGTGCGCGCAAGTGCATCAGCCATCGACAGACGCGACACCGTCTTCCCGTCCAGGACGAGCTCGACGGGATGTACGGTGCCGTCCTTCAGGATGACGAAGAGCGTCTTGTCGTCCACAAATGTGAAGCGGGCGCCCTCGAGCTGCAGGTTCCGAAGCTGCTCCTGAGGCGTGAGCGACGGCATCGTTAGGTCGCTCGTCCGAGGCGGCCACCCATTCACCGGGAGGATGACGCGGCGGGAGGCCTGGTCAACGAAGATGATGGCATTGCTGGCAAGTATGAACACCCCACCGATGGCGGTTGAACAGGGCGTCAGCGAGAGGCAGTCGTATGGCAGACCGTCGACGGCAGTGATCAGGGGGTAGTTGTTTGTCACCAGGTCGAGAGTGAATATGAAGAGCCCCACAGTGTCTTTATACTCTTTCAGACGTCTTGGGGAACGCGTCAGACAGCATATACTACATGTGATGGAAAGACTTACCCTGTCCACGTCTGCTGATACTGGCACAAAACTGCGACCGTGGGGTTGTTGAAGCCGGGGAGGAATGCGAAGTCGATCACGTTGCGTATTCGTTGATCGACGTCGTTTGCGAGGTCGAGAACGAAACTCGGGGAGTAGGGTACGTCGCGTGCCTGGCTTGACTCCTGTTCCATCAAGTCTAGCTCGGCTTGACTCTGGTAGAAGGGGAGGATGGCCAGGGAGTCTTTTGGCAGTGAAAGCGCAGCGCAGCGAGACAGTGGGTCCACACGAAGTTCTCCGCGGAAGAGTGGCGAGTCGAGAGCCATCTACGCAATGTCAATTGGAGATCACAGTGTTCGAAAAGCCGACCTACTAGCTGAGGAGCCCGCTCATAGGTGTGAATAGAGACGGTCATAACATCATGTATAGCGTCGGACCATTCGAGCAATGCGATCTGTGCTGCTAATGAGAAAGTACCGGAAGCCGCTGGAGGTGTATGCGCACCTTTGCGTCCTTGAAGGATACGAGCAGCCTGTCCAGCTTGTCTTCTAGTGAGTGCACCGTGCGGACGGCCTCTAGACCTGTTACGGTGCCATGCAGCCGGTGTTCACGGACGAGGTAGAACTTGTTGACAGTGGCGGGGTGGGCAACGCCGTTCTGACCAGTAGGCTAACACGCAGGAAGGTCAGCAAGAGGTCTCAATGGGAATCGCACACACGGCGGAGACAGCGCAAAACAATCAATTGACGGACTGAGATACTGCGACAAGGGGTGGGTACCCGCATTCACCTTGACCGAGCCCATGTTCACGAAGCCCTCCCCGGACGCGTCCATCTCGACCTCGCCCTCCACCGCCTCCGTCCCCTTGCGCACGCTAGCGCGCCTGTCCTTCTCATCTTCCCGGTGGGCAGATATAGGGGCGGGTTCTTCTCGGACCTCGAAGATGCGAAGGTGGCTTGCGCGCGCAACGACCACGTTGAAGAGAGTACGGCCACTCTGAGAAGTTGAGGGTCCGGCGTCGGAGAGCGTAGACGGGGTGAAGTTGAGACATGTCGCGAACTCAACTCCGCTTGGCGGGAGAATCTCCTGGCGTAGGGCTTGCATCGTTTGTCTCTGCCCACTTCATACACAAATGAAATGCAGCGGAGTGGTCGTCGTCGTCCAAGTGGTTCACCAGTTCACCGCAGCTTCACCGTCTGGAGCAGAGGCCTTTGGCGCCCACAGGCCGCATATGGAATTTACACACTCCTCGCCACGTGGCGCTTGTACTGAACGCCAGGCCTAGGCGCCAAAACGCCTTTCTCAATGTTCTCATCATCTCCTGTGGCACCTCCGACGCGTTTTCAAGACCTCCTAGATTCATGCTTAACTGTCTTCTTATCAATGCCCAGACACAGCTTGACTTATCTTCAAACCATCATCTCCGCTGCTATATACATGCTGACCAAGTGGCGCTCTCACAGCGAGACGCTAACAACCTCCTGGGCGCATCCTTCGTTCACGATATGGCGCGATATGGTGTCATGACAGAATTATCAGCTTGATCTTGACTAGGTTTTCAGTGCTTTCTACAACGTCTTTTCCCCGACAATTCCTTACCATCTAGTAGCACACGACGGTAAACAGTCGGCCTCATGAAACCCGGGCCCTACATTATTGTATACATGCATGGGCCCGCGGTCTTGACGTGCGGCGCCGCCAGCGACGTCTTTGCGCTTGATATGGTAAAGCTATCTGGAGATGGTCTGCAAGCTGGTAAATGAACAAGTGCTAGTACTTATCATAAGGCCTATCTACGCTGAGTAACTACTAAGCTTCCGCAGCTGCGCGGGGTGCTGACGTTCCCTAATACCTCCACCCTTGCGCACTAACTGTCTCCGGCAATCCGGGAAATACGGATATGTACCGATGGATATCAGTCAGCACGATCCCTAACAGACGATGACACCATCCCCTCCCACAGCTCGATCGTACCTGCCACCGATGTCGGGTGATCGCGAGCCCACTCACTCGTGGTCTATATAAGAGATCTAGTGCACACGCTCCTGCTCACACCGACTTGGACATCGATCACTCCGCCAAACTTAACCAACATGCCTGAGAGGATTACACTTTACACCGCCAAGGTCTGTGCATACGTTGATGCAATGCGATCCTTAGAGAATTCGAGTAGCTCACATTGATCCCCTGCAGATCTGCCCCTTCGCACAGAGGGTATGTCCAATCAACAAACACACACCTAAACACGTCTTGATATCATATACCACAACAGGCAGAAATCGCTCTCGCAGAGGCGAAGGCGGAGTTCACCCCTTTCCAGATCGACCTCTCGAACAAGCCGGAATGGTACGCCCCTAAGGTGAACCCCGCCAGCAAGGTAAGCTTTGCGCCAGCCACACCAACATATGGGCCATCGTAATGACCTCCTTTCCAGGTCCCCGCAATCGCCTACGGCGGCCCCGAGGTCCCCCCAGACCAGCCCTCGCCCGAGTCCGTCAAGCTCGCCGAGTCGCTCGTGCTCGTCGAGTTCGTCGCCGACCTCTTCCCCAACTCCGGCATCCTCTCCTCCGACCCCGTCACGCGCGCCCAGACGCGCTTCTTCATCGAGGGCGTCTCGAGCAAGCTCATCCCCGCGTGGTACGCGTACTTCCTCCGCGGGGCGTCCGTCGACGACCTCTACACCGCAGCCGAGTACGTGCAGTCGCTCCTGCCCGCGGAGGGCTTCGCGGTGGGCAAGTTCTCGGCCGCGGACATCGCGATCGCGCCGTTCCTGGCGCGGGCGCGCGTGTCGCTCGTGAACGAAATTGGGAAGTACCCGGAGGGCGACGGCAAGAAGGTCTGGGCGGCGCTTACTTCGGGCAAGTTTGCGCGTCTTGGCAAGTACGCGGAGGACCTCTTCGCGCGCGAGAGCTTCTCGTCTACCTTCGATGAGGTGGGTGCCGTAATAGTGGATTTCATCTGTAACCTCACCACGCTCCTCGATAGGATTATGTCACGAAGGCGTTCAGCGCGCGTTTCGCGGACCTCCGCAGCAAGTAGAATGAGATGCATTAGTGTCAGCTTTACGAACCTTCATCGTAACATAGGGATATCTGGATGTATATCAGTGTCAACACATCGCAATCAAAGTGTACCGTCATGGAGGAACCATAACCGCGACGAAGCCCGCCGCTTGAGTCAAAAGTTGATACTCTAGTGCTTCTCGCTGTTACAGGGCAAACGACGATGCCAATACGGCCGTGCTCAGCTTAGCGAATCGCAACAAGTTAGTACGGGCGAGGTACGACATGATGGAATATATACTCACCTCTGTGATGAATACCAATGGAGTCTTCCGAGATATGCACACGCCCTCGGGCTGGCTAAGACATCAAAAGCCAGATAGAATTCGTGACGCGTGAGTATAGTGGATACACTCGAACCAGCCGAAAGAGCGACTATGTACAGGAAGCCTATATATGTACGCCGCAGCACGAAAAAGAACGAGGGTGGGGGTCTGGGCATTCTAGGGGGAGCCGCGCCCAGAAGTATGTACAGTGCGGCACGAACGAACGCGCACGGATTACGAGTGATATGCAAGAGAGGAAGAGAGACGCAGTCCAATAGATAGCGAACGAAGGCGGGAGACCGGGAGGGGGGAAGGCTACAAATGTGGGGAGGCGAGATGGGGCTCGCTCGGAGGGGGAATGCGAATGCTACAATAAGTATATGCCAGTACTTGGTTTGTTGAGTGTAGGGGTGGCACGAATGGACGATGCAAGGAGCGGTACGGTGGGCTATGGATACAGCAGCGAGAGCAGGTCGAAAAGAATCAAGGGTCATCATGAGTGGTCGTTAGAGGGTTCGGATCCAGATCCAGGACAAAGGGCGGCGGCGATTACGCGGAGGTGGCGAGCAGCGCCATGGGGATCGGCTTGCGCTTGAGCCCCGAGCTCGTCGTGCTCTCCCCGCTGTCGCTCGCGCTGCTCTCGCTCATGCGCGAGGCGCGGCTGTCGCGCCGCGTGAGCCCGCGGTCCGAGTCGACGGAGCGCTTCGCGCCGTGGCCGGCCTTGACCGCGTTCTTGCGCTGCAGCGGGCCCGCGGTGTGTGCCGGGGCCGGGGCCGGAGCGGGCTTGCTCTTGTTCTTCTTCGAGGGCGACAGGTTGAAGCGCGGCAGCCAGGAGGTCGAGTGCGAGGAGCCCTCGACGAGGGAGCTGAGAGTCGACGAGGACCAGCGCGAGCGCAGGGGGCGCTCGGACGGGACGAGGGAGACCGTGGACGGAGAGCGGGAAATGGTCGAGGCGCATTCGAGCGCAGCAGCGGCCTCCTCGCGGTGGCTGAGGATGTGGCTCACGTCCACCTCGAAGTCGAATGAGGACAGCGGGGAGGTCGGGGGAGAGTACTCGGACATCTGCGAGTAGACGCTGATGCTCTGCGGCGTCTGCGGGGTCGTGGGCCACATGTGCAACGTCAGGTCCGGCACCACGAGCTCGACGGGGCTCTCATCTCCGAAGTCGTTGATGTCGTCGGGGACGCTGAAGCGGGGGAGAGGGCGAAGACCCGAAGGGGACGTGACGATGAACTGGCTGCTGGGGGTAGACGGGAGGGACTCGGTAGAGAGGAAGCCGTCCTGAGGGACGGTAAGTTCAGTGCCGAGGAACCCGGCGCCGAGTGCGGCATTCGCCAATTCAGCGAGCAAGTCTTCCGTGGCCTGTTCCATAGAGCTGATAGGAGACTTGGGCACAGGCGGCGGCGGAGGGGGGCGAGTCGGGACCATGTACGAACGTCTGCGAAGGGGAAAGGTAGGGTCCAACTGGGCACTGGGACGCTGCCTTTCTGAACTGTCCTGGATAGAAATGCGAGGCACAGGAGGCACAGCCCTGCCCAGGTGGGACTCCCTCCGCGAAAGGGGCATCACAGAATCAGGACGGGCGTGGGCGTTCATCGAAGCTTCTGTAGGCGTCGCCGGGAACGTAGGCGGAAGCGGAGTGGAGAGCGTAACGACTTCGCTGATGTCGCGTGCGATCCACTCTAGCTCCTCCATGATGCTGTCGTCGTCGACTATCGAAGAGAATGAGCTCTTGCGCACAGGCTCGGACAGGTCGGGCATAGACTTCATGAAGAGAATAGAGGCGCGCTGCGACTTGAAGGTCGGCGCGCGAGCAAGGTTGGACTTGCATGGGGATTCGTCATCGGAAGTCGGAGGAGTCGTGCAAGGCGTTTTGGGGCTGGAATACGAACTCGAAGATTCGCTGCTCGCGTTGGAGGGCGTAGGCGACTGTTCGCGTCTCCTTGAGAACGAGCGCGCTGAGGAGCGGATCGAGGCGGAAGGGGGAGAAGGGAAATCCAAAGAAATACCGAGACCAGAAAACCGAAGGTTGATGTCGTCCAGAGGGGAATCAGACCCTGGAGAGGACGCCGCGGAACGCGGAGGGGGCGAGGGGGAACGTGTCATAGGAGGGGGAGAAGGAGTCCGGACCCGCGGAGCGCTTGAAGGGGGGAAGAAGTCGTCAAAGGACAAGCCTTCTGCGCCGGTCAAGACCACCCTGCGCGAGTCGCGCTTTATGTGGATGACCTGGTCGGCTGATGGGCGGCCGCCAACGGTAGCGCATCCCGAAGCGAACCGGCTGGGATGTGATGCGGACGGGACCGATGATGTCGAGGAGCATGAGTGACGAGGGAGCTCGTCCTCTTCCGCAAGGTTGGGTAGGATGTGGAGGGGCTTCGCCTTGGTCGGGGAAGCATCAGACTTGGAGGAGCGGGCGCGTCGCTTCAGGTTTGGCAGGATGCGGTTGTGGGCGAATACTGGTATGTGGATTAGCGCAAGCTCTGACAGGCATCCTCGGAATACTCACATGAGGCCATCGTGGAGGTCGTAACAATCTAAGACGTGAAAGGCGAGGGATGCTGGAAGCGATGAAAGCCGCGTTGTCGACGGTGAGGAGTGGCGAAGGACTCTGCCCAGCAGGAGCTTTAGTATCGTCCGCCGCCATTCCCGGCTTTTGTTGGCAGTCCTCCATTGTTTCCGCGCGCGTACGCCTCGACCGTGCAAACAAAAAGGACGGTCGTTCTGGGAACAATAGCCTGCTCACAGGCGCCCGTGCCTGCTTGTTCGTGAGGTAACCGGCAATTAACGCTCTGTTTACTGCTATTTGTCTACAGTTTATGTCCCTTTCCTGCTTCTTATGGAAGCCTACCTGCCAAATAGAGCACAACGGCCACCACAAGCGACCGGTTTTTACCCGGATCCGGGGAAATGCGGCGTTTATGCAGGCCCATGCGTTCATCGACGTGTCCTTGTCCCTCCCTCTCTTCCGTTAAGTTCACTCGGCACCCATGCGCTGGCCCAGCATCGCGGAGGCATCCTTGCACCATGTGTTCCGCACTGCCCGTTCGTCTCGCTGGCCATCATCTTCCCTTCCGACAGGCACCGTACACGCTCCTAGACCCAAGTCCCCATTGTGCTGCCACATATTTCAAGCCATGCCCTGATCTCAAGTTACAAGCTTGCAGCTTGCACTCAATACTTCAGCAAGACGACTAATGGACATCGCACTCACTGCGATACACGGCGATCTCTGCAGCCGAGCACGCGGGCCTCCCACTTGCGGCATGGATTTTCCTATTGTCCTATATATGCCGCCGTTTCAGGCGAGTCGGTCCGTCCTGAGCATCGCATTGGTAGTGGCCATGCCTTTTCGGCCAGGTCCCAGCTCATGTGCGGCCTCTGTTGCCTCTGTCCTCAGTGTCAGCGGAACTCATGATCCCATGACTGATAAGCGTGCTAATTATTCGATACAACATCCCATTCTTCCAATCAGTATAGCGGGTGCTCCAGGCGGTATTCTTGACGATGTTTATCTTCAACTGCAAGTATGTCATCGATTCGTCTAACAGGTGCCACCGTATAGCCGCGTCCACTCACCTTTCGTCAGTATGCTGCCCGCATAAAAGCGAAGACCGCCTCCCATCCTTCCCGCGAAAGCAGCCCAGCCGCCACCATACGATTCAGGAGCTCTTGCAGCCAGTCCTGGCAATTCCAGGTCCCGCCGGGCGCCATCACGGGTATCTCCAGCGCAAGTTGCTCGAGCCTCCGCCTGTCCGCGAGCGAGTACACGCCCATCAAGTGTCTGAGCGCGCTCGCGTCTGCCGGACCCGCGGACTTGGTCAGTGCACCCCAGTAGACGTAGCGCGGCTGCGGCGGGAGCCCGAGCAGCGACTGTTCCTGCACGGCTTGGATGTGGCGCCAGCTCAGGTGGTTCTGGATCTTCCAGCAGATTGACCAGCGCAGGTCGCGCACGCTCGATGACGGGAGGGGCGGCTTGTAGATTGCAAAGAAGACCTCCAGGTTCTCATCGCGATCGGAGTATGCTGGCCAGTAGTCCAGGCTAATGGGTGCAGGCATGTTCATCCCTGCCCGACCTTGTTCTGGCATGATCAAATGCTTTCCTGTTGAAAGAGGGGCGGGGGAGCCACGAGTTAGCCTCGTGAACGTAGTAGAGGCCCGGCGGCTTACCATCTTCAGATACTTGTAAAGCGCCCGGCGTACTGATGTCCGCAGATACGGGCACCATAGACGCATTAACGGCGGCATGAGTAGCCTAGGAATGTCACAATCATGCTCGTCCAACGCAAGGACGATACCACTCACTGGCAGGCTGCTGTTAGGTACCATGATGGTAAGTAGTTGGGTCGTTGAGTCAGGCTGCGGAGGCTATCGGGGACGTCGGGAGTATTTCTATTTGATCACAACTTCGGGACGGCCTGGGGTTATATTTCCAAATCCTAAGGGGAGCAGACACGGAGCGCGAAGACGAGACCAGTATGTAGTGCTCCTGCGGCGAAGTACAGCTGTGGACGTTCTGTCCAAGTTGTTCGAGATCAACAAGCGCCCACAACTACTCTCGATCGGGCATAGTCTGTGGGCGCCAAACCACCTTGTGCTTCGAACACGACGTCGACGCCAACTCGACGGTACGACATCTATCATGTACCACCCACACTGATCTTCTGGACAGATTTTGCGGTGTAGAACAGTTTTCAAACGTTCGGGAGACCACACTTGCACTGAGTTGTGGTGAGGTTCCCACAAGTGGCCCCGCACCAGCGCCGGAGGTAAGCTGCCGTGTTTGACGGTATAAGGCGTGTCGGTGCTCCAAACTCCATGAGCGTAAGAAATTCGCAGCGGTCTACCCATAGGAATGCTACTGTATAAATCCACCTCGTATCAAACTCAGCCTGATGCTATTCCAGGATGATATTCTTCGAGATGATTGATTTTGTTAGCACCGCGCAATCTTCTGGGCAGATGCACAAGACATCAGTTGGGCCGTCGCCCGACGCCACCAATGCGCACAGCGCGACATCGCTCATAAGGTGCGTACCCTACTGCGTCTGCTCAAATTGCTGCGCGATGCTGTATCCTAACAGGGCAGGTCATAGGTAACCGCATCCCAGCCGCCCTCGTGCGAATTATTGGCATTCTGCTCTAGCTGCGCAGCGTAGACGCGTGGCTGCTGCACAGTTCCAAGGCATTTACTGCCACGCGCACGCTGCTGCGGGACGTAGCAAATACAGCCAAGCCTTGGAAGCTTGACATCCTCCAAGCTGTCGGTCGCGATGGCGAGAAGCTCGAGGGCTGCGCAGAGCGGACGCCCATCGTGATCGTGCCATCCTCGACGCTTCTCAGCGGCTCGCCGACGCCTCTATGTGCGTTCCGCAGCGCTCACTTCCGGGCGCGGGGTGCATATCATCAAGGCCGGAACCTGGTGTGCATCATGCTCGGGACGGTTCGATCCGACTCTGCGCTGTATATCATCGAGCACCCTCTGTGCGCCACAGCACACTCGACCCGCCGCCATGCACAGCAAGCACCACCATCGCAGACAACACCCAGAGGTCCATGAAAAGCCTGTTTCGCCGGCCTCCCTCTCTCCGCCGCCACCGTATTCTCCCAATGCAGGACCGTCTGGCCTCAATGGTAAACACACTGTCCCACCGCAACACGCATCCTCCTTCGCGCCCTCTCCCTATGACCTCCCGAGCCTCTCGTTCCCGGAGGACAACCCCAAGGGCTGGAAGGCCCAGATGAAAAACCTCGCCCCAGGCAAGAGCCCCGCAAAGCTCCTCGAGCCCCCACCACCCTCGTTCACCCGCCCGCCACCACCAACATTGTCTTACGAGGACTTCCCGGACATCGAGCTCATCGGGAATGGCACAATGCTCGACCAAGGCTTCCCCTACCTCGCGCCGTTCTGCCCGACGGCCCCACATCCGTTCATCACGCACGACGTGACCGAGCACGACTGGCGGCAGTTCCTACACGACATCCGCATCGCAGGCTCGCTCTCGCCCACGAACCGCATCGTCTCCGGGGTGCTGCCCATGGCGTTCGGCTTCGGACTCATACTAGGTGCGTCCCGTCGCGCCACCACAGATTAACGGACGTGGGCTGATCGGGGCACGTCCGCCCGTGCGCAGGGCTGTTCGCGACGTTCGGCGTGGAGAACCACATGCGGCGCAAGAAGAAGGGGCCAGTGTCGCAGCTGATTGACCACTGGAACCACGTAAGTGGCACCATCCGCGTCGGAGCTACTGCCTGTGTGCCCGCTCGCTCACCGCTGATCTTCCACTTATCAGCTGTTCTTCCACCCGCGCTTTATGCACATAGCGCTCGAGAAGGGTCCCCGGGATCGACATTCTCGGCGGGGGCGGCCCCAGCTCATCGACAAGAACTGGCGTCTTGTCATTTCTTATCGACCGCACGGCGGAGGATGGTAGGGGTGTCTCCTCCGAGCGGACCTCGTCTGTCTCGTACGCGCTCCGAGTCCGGATTGTTTTATGTCCGACGGTGATCCCGTACCCCCACACATACCCTCCTTACCTTTCGCATTCGTCTCAGTGTCCCTTGTACGCTCAATGGACCGTCCGCACACTCATTCTTCCTCGCATAACCATACATCTCTCACTAACACTGTATTCAATATATATATCTAGTCGTGTTGTATCAGATAGTCTGCTGGGAGCCTCGTATAAACCAAGCGTAGGCCCCCTCACGATACAACAACCGCTCAGTGGGTATCTGTGAAATTAGGCGAGTACGTGTAGAGTAGTCTGTCTGGTCATCTCTCCCCCATATATAAATATCTCCTCCGATCGAGTGTCTGCACCCGGCCAGGTCGAGGACGCCCAAAGAGCTGTAGGCCGGTCCGAGACCGGACGCAGACCCTGACGACATGCGGCGGCCTCCTTTTCTCCCCGCGCTCAGCTCATATTAACCCCCAGCCGAGCACCTCGAACATGATCGGGATGCCGCCCGCAGCGAGCATCCCAATCCCACAGTACACGAACACCTTCGTCAACACTATCCAAGAGCACACCATCAGTATCGCCGCGCCACAGAAAGAACAAGGCAGCACCGCACGCACCATCAGCGTCGTAGTGTTTCACGTCCTGCTCTTCCTCCGCGCGCGTCGCCGCGCCCCACTCCTGCGCGTCCCGCTCGTCCGTCTCGCGCGCGTGCTTCTCGGACTCCGACACTGCTGCTTCTTGCTTGTTCCGCCCGCCACCGCCGCGCTGCTTGATCGCGGCGCTGTATGCGCGCAGCCCGTTCCCGCGTGCCGTGCTGGCCGCGGCGGCGTCCGCGCCCACGCCGTCGACTTCGTACTCGACCATCCCGGGCAGGTCGATCACGGACGGGAACGGGCGCAGGCCCTTGTCCACGGGCATGGACGTGTAGTCCGTCGCGGGCGTGTAGAAGCGGCGGTTGGGCAGCTTCAGGCCGTGTGAGAGGAACCGGAAGGTGGGCGGGAGGATGAAGTGGCAGATCGACTTCGCGAGCATGCGCCAGATGACGATCGCCAACACGCCTACACAAGCACAGCACTGCGTTAGTCTCTCCGTGTGGATCGGTGAAACACGAGGAGGGACGTACCGATGACCATCTTGATGGCTGCGAACGTCCACCAGAGTCCGACGTCCGCCCAAGTTGCCCAGGAGCTGCCCGGCATCGCGCGCACGAAGAAGCTTTGGTCGTAGCCGTTGTGCTGCATGAACCACCGGGCCAGGAACTCGCCCATCACGACCGAGATGAAAGCGATCGCGTCCTCGAAGCACGGGCAGTCGTCCACCGGCTGCGGGTGCTTGTGCACCAGGAACAGACACAGCGGCACTATGACCGCAGGGACTGTGCGCGGCCGCGGGCTGTCAGTACTGCGATCGTGATGGGGCCGGGTGAGCGCGCTCACCTATCCAGCCGTTATTGCGCACCCACGCGTCGACATGGGGTCCAATGAGAATGTGCAGTGCCCAGATGGCGGCGCCGACGAACATGCCCCCGAAGCAGTCGGTGAAGGAGTGCATGGCCGTGTAGAGGCGACCGTACACAATGGAGAATACGTAGAATACCAAGACACCGATGAGAGCCCAGTATGTCGTAGTCGAGATTATGGCCTCGGACCGAACAAGGGTTTCGACCGCGGGCAGAACGTCGGAAGTGCCGTTAATTGAGGACACGGCAGATTCAACGACAGACTTGACGGCGGGAGGGGTGTGGAGCCGCTGTACGAGCGAGAAGAAGAATAGCGCGATGGAGACACTGTTCGTGGAGTGCGTGGAGGGGAATCCGTACTCCAAGTGATGGTTGCCGAGAGCTGCAGTAGCAATTCAGCATAGTGCAGTCAGAAATGCGGGGAATAACGCACTGAGTCTGGTAACCGGCGGCGCAAACGGACGCGGGCAGCAGAACAGGTCCTTCATGAACGAGGTAATGTACACGCCGACAGCGAGCATCAGGAGAAGGCTGCAAGGAATAAATGAGGGGGAATTACGGCGGGTAACAATTCGGAACGTACCCTCTACCGAACTCGGCTGCGCCGAAGAAGTGGAACATGGGCAGCATAACCATGAAGAACGTGTGCGTCCCCAGGGAGGACGTATACACGAAGTACGAATCCAGGAGAGGTGTCCGTACGCGTTCCTACGCAAGGGCACATAAGTCAGCGTACAGTGATAACCTCCTGGATGCACGCATATGAAGCGACACCTACCTGCATGACAGCAAGCCATTTCGTCTCCTGCTCCACCCGCCGCACTATAATGCGCCGGATGCCCGCCCTCCACCAGTTGAGCGTTCGCTCGTACACCTCCTCCGACTGCCTCCCCGCGGCACCCACAAGATGGACGTGCTCGTCGTGCTCGTCCTCCCCCGTGATGACGAGCCGGGCGGCAGCGGCAGCATTTTCGGGTTTCTCGTTCCAGTTGCGGTCAATATCGGCTCGCCTGAAGTTCACCTCGAGCGGCTGATAGTCCGGGGTAGACGCGCGGGAGTCGTCGTAGGACTCAGTGCGCGACGAGCGTGCGGTGTCCGAGGTGTCGCGCGCGTGCTTCGGGGCGTCGTGTGGGTTGAGGAGGCTGGATACGAGGGGTTCGTACGCCCGTTTCCCCGCGGGGGAATGGAGACGGGCGCTGGTCATGTCTTGAGGAGATAGAAGGAAAAATGTTCGTCTACAATAGTCGTTGGGCACTCATGAACGGAGAACGGGGGTTAGGTGGGGGGTAGAGGGTGATGCGCTGGGAGGGATGGTGGGGGTGGAGGAGGTCAGGGGCGGGCAGAGATGGGGGCGTTGTGGAGAGGTGCAGTCCGGTTATGAGCATCTACATACGCGCCGGCCGCCCACACACCGGAGTCTATCACAAGTGCTGCAGGCTGCTATACAGATGTTGCTATGCTGGTGGCGGCAGTGCTACGAGCGACTCTCGGGGTGCAGCTCAAAATCGACGCGCATGACCGCCGCTCGAGATTGTGTCCATGCGAGGTAGAGGAGGTTGAACGGTTCACACAAAATAGAGTTTTACGGCAACAGGCAATATTGATTAGACACGGACGAGTAGCGATACTACAATGTAGAGATACTATGTACGATGATATTGGACACTCACTGGGATCTGCAGAACGGGCATTAGCGAACTATTCGACGTACGACGTCGAGAAGCAAGGTAGAGTCTCAGACAAGATATTATATCCTACATGGAGGTTCGGACATATGCTTGTCAAAATTTATGGAATCATCAAAGACGGGGGGAGGGGGCGAAAGCAACATTGGGCGGAATACTCACAGTTTGCAAGGCCGACATACCATGCGGACCATCGACGACGATGCATGATGCCTGTGAGAGGTGCTGTCAGCCTACGCGTGAACGCAGCCCTTCAACATCCGCGCTCGAGGAGCGGGGCCCTCAGTGGGTGGTGTTGCAAATTGCGCGCATGCGAGCACGTATGCTCGTCGCCAATATTGTATGATTGTTCGTCCTAGGGTGGACGCTGTAAGGGTACAGACACTTACACTGTCCGCGTTGTATCTATGAAGAAAATGGATATCAGCATCTGTAGCCTTTGCGCAATATGCGAAACGCGAAAGGATGGTAGGAGCTCCGTTGGTGATGCATGTTAAAGAGTACGGCACAGGGGGTGTTCGCCAACTCGTGTGTTTATGGATAAAACTATCTTCATAGCAGGGACAGCGAATGAAACCGAAACACACCTGGACGTATCATGCCAGCCAATGCTGAAGCATTCCCAGCGTGAGGCAACGGCTGGCGACGGCGCAAACGAGAGGGAAAGAAAAGGAGAGGAGACATGATGCAAATCGTGGGCAGAAAACGCGCTGGGGACGTAGGCGCTGTTAAAGCGGAGATCAAATCATGGGCGGCTGAGCTGGCGGAGTTGACCAGCTGTACAGTTGCTCGCGTATAAAAAGCCCTCGCGTCGCTCATCTTGCTGCTCGTCGTCGTGGCCGCTGCCCATCTCTCCTTCCAATGCCTTTGTCCAAGGTTCCTGATGGTGAGTATCTCTATCAAATTGTGATAGAGCCTTCATATCGCTCTCTATTGTGATGATTCTTATAATCAGTTCTGCTTCCGAAGGAGGGAAACCTCTTGTGGACATCCTGATACCAAAAACTCTCATTCTGACACCTTTGCCATGTTTCGACGCTTTTGTACCGATGCTAACGCGTCGTTCTTCAGATCTGCGTGCTCCTTCCCGTCTAAGCAAGATTCAAGGCGGGCAACGTTCGTCATAGGTGAGTGAAGAACCTCTCCGTATTTGACAAGACGAAACCAAGTTCATCCATTCGTTGAACGCCTTCTTGCACACCTCGTTTCGCCCACATTCCGCTCGTTCTGCGAGCTGAGTGTCGTGTCTACGTTCATCGTCTTGGTGGGCGTAGGCCGGGCGAGATGGGGTCACTGCTTGAAGGAATATGAAAACAACGGCTTTTCTGATTCTATTCGATCCTCTATCTGAGTAACACCGTGCTTACAAGTCTTCGCAGGTCCTTTCGCATGTCCTCGTCTAGCTGTAATATATAGTGTACTTGTACGGTCGATGGAATATATATGTTTTTAGTTCCTTTTCACCGTGTGCGACGCGGTATCTCTCTGTTTTGGTCGCGCTCCAGAAGGCCTTTCGTCGAATGATAGCGGGTGGATCGATGTGGTGGCACTCAGTGGCACTCTCGTGGCGCTCTCAGGTCCCAGGAGAGCAGCATCAAGACGTGGTCCAGCTGCGCCCGCAAGACGTCGGTGGCTGCGTAAAAAGTATGCCGAGGGCTCGGGGGACGCGTACTGCACGTTGAGTCAGGCAGGCCGCGCCGAAGACAGACAAGGTTATGGTTTGATGCACCAGGAATAAAGATGTTATTTGCTAGCTCAGCTCGAAAGCCCGCACGTCTGAGCCTGAAAGAAGCATGCTCCGTGCGCGAAAGAGTGAAACTCAGCGCCGAGGAAACGGGAGAGGGTTGATTAATCGCGGGTTCTGGATCCTTCGGACTGGGATTACATAATACCTGGCGGAGTAGGCGTGGTACGGGTTGCTGCGAGGAGGCCGCTCAAACTCTTCTCTCTACTTTCACCGCAGCGTCCACCACCATCCGCCCGCCATGCTCGTCGATCCCATCCAGCACAACTTCGCCATGTACAGCGACAATTTTGAGGACTATCTCAATATGGACGCACTCGCAGGGCCCTCCTACCACGGCCCCGGCTCGAGTGGCTCGTCTCCCAGTCCTTCCCCCTCTAATTCCTTTATCCCCCTCACTCCCCCCGAGATTCGTCCCTTGGACGAGTTCTCCTTCGCTCCCGAGTCCTTTTTCTCGCTCGCCATGGGGGATGAACTGTCAAAGTACGACTCCCTCGCCGTCCCTCCCGCCACCGCTCCTGGTTACGACTTCCTCTCCCTCCCATCAATCAACCAGAGCAGCAGTCCCGAATCGTCCGGTTCCGGCAGCTCCTCTGAAATCGTTGAGTCTCCAACTACCATCGACCCCCAGCTGGTCGGCACGCCCGCACCCTCGAAGGCTGCGAGCGAGTTCGATGATGAGGAGGAAGAGGGCGACGAGGATGACGATTTCAACGACCAGATGGATCTGCAGAGCATCCCCGAGGATTCGGTGGTTGCCCCAGTGAAGGTCGGCGGGAAGGGGAAGTCGAACCGCAAAGGTACCGTCCGCGAGGGCGGCATCGTGAAGCGGTCATCGAGCGCTGAGAAGAAGGAGAACACGAAGCCGTCGGGCATGATCTCGACGACGTCGATGGAGGCCGACGACTGGCGGCCGACGCCCGAGGAGTACAAGAAAATGTCCTCCAAGGAGAAACGTCAGCTCCGCAACAAGATTAGCGCGCGCAACTTCCGTGTCCGCCGAAAGGGTAAGTGAACGTTTTCCGTGCATGCGCCACAATTGAAAAAATACTAAACATTCTGCAGAGTACATCACCACGCTCGAGGGCGACATTGCAGAGCGCGACAGGCTCATCGATGCGATCCGTAACGAGCTCGGCAGCACAAAGCACGAGAATGTGGCGCTCAGACAGGAGATTGCTCAGCTAAAGAAGGCGCTCCTCGATGGCCGCGGCCGCGCCGATACCCCTGTGCTCCCTCCCCCCGCTCCCCTGCCTGCAGTGCCTGCCTCCGTCCTTGCCGCCTCGGCGTCGACATCCTCCTCGCCGCCGCCCACTCTCCCTCGCAGCCCTCTGCTCACGCCGAACATGCAGAAGGATCTCCCTACATCACCACGGATGGGCTCTCGCGCTTTCTGGGGCGGAGCCTCATCTATCGGTGGCTACGGCAGCTTCACGCCCGTTCACACGACTCTGGTCCCAGACCTCAGCAGTGTGCTAAGCGGGAAGCCTGTCGCAGGGCGCAAGAGCCCGACGCTCCAGGAGAACATCAACCCCACGCTCAACGGTTCCGCTGCCTCCCTTGCGCACCTGCTCAGCGGCAGGAACGAGGAGAAGCCCAAGGAGCAGCAGCAGTTGCCGATGGGGGCCTTCGATGCGTTCTCGGACATCAACCCCTTCACGCTCAAGTCCCTGGATGCGTATGTATCTTTCACATCGTTACTTTTATACGAAACATCGATATTGACTCCGGCTCTCAGGTATCGGATGCACTTGTGGGGCAAGATGGCTCAGCAGCAAGTGCCTCAGAGGCAAGGGCAAGCCCAGCAACAGCCCACCCAGTCCCCCAGCGGTCTTGCTGGCAACCTCCGCCCTCACTACTTTGCCAAGAGCCCTTCGCTCAACGCCCTCCTTTCTGGAAAGGCCGCTACCTCCTCTGTCTCGCACATCAACCCCTACCCGTCCCCGCCGAACTCCCCGCCTCTCGGACCGCGCGATGCGCCCACCGCGCAACACGCGATGCTCGCGAACATCGCGTCGCAGACCCTCTTCAGCAAGCTCGGCTCGGCGTTCTGGGATGCCTTCGCCCGCCCCTCTGGCACCATCGGCGCCAATGGGCACGCCAAGCGCGAGTGGGATGCGGAGAAGGTCCGCCGTGTTATGGAGGGTACCGCCGTCGTACAGATCGTCGACGTCGAGCCTCAGCCTGCTGCGCGTGCTCCGAGCCCGCGACCTACCCCGGTACAAGAGAGGCAGGAGAAGCCCCGCTGCCACGCTTCGGTGTCCGACCTGCTCGCGGAGAGCATGGCGACACTGAACCTGGGCAGGAAGTAAACGTTGACGTTTGCCAACCACCTCCCCAGCTATGCTGCGATGTAGACCAGGGTCACGGAGGCGAAGAGCTCGCTCGTGTCCAGGTCGAAGTCGCTGCAATCCGTGGAGGTCGTCGCTACAGCAGAAAACCAAGAGAAGTGCCCGAAGCCAGCATAGTCGAAGAAGTCAATCCTCGTTGTCGTTCTATCCGCCGCTCGCTCTCGTCGAGCGATCCCACCCTCCTTCTTGTCCATCTCCGCTTTCTCTCTACCTCTGTCCATCGACGTCTCCCTCCTCGTCCTAGTTATATATTCGCTTTCCTTTAATCGTAGCATAAGGCTTCCGAAAGCACCCCGGACTCTCACCTCGATTCGCATCCGCCTCGACTGCCGCCCACCACCACCCCGCTCAACCCCTCCATCGTCCCGCTCTCTCTCCGTCCTCCGCCTACCCTCCTTGGACCCCTCTCACCGTCGAATAGCATCTCCATATCTCCATCCCCTCTCCCCTCTGTGCCGTCGTAGTACTCTATTATTGCTAGCCTCGCCGTTCAGCGTGCGCACGTTCACGTCCTTGCGATGTGAACGGCGCAACGCTGCGGCGCGGCGGCCCCCGTTGTACATAGTCTCCTCTGGGTCCGGAACTGTCGAATAGTAGTCCCTTCAGCTGTATGAGTAGCCCCCGCCCTAGTGCTCCCGTCCGAATGAAACATAGATTATATTGGCAAGCTCGCGGTGTGCCAAACTCTGCCGGGAGGATCTCCAGGGACAAGTGATTCGCACCAGAAAATGATTGCGTTGCGGATGGTCGCCTTGTCTAGCATCATGATGGGAGGTAGGCTCAAGGAGCCGTACGAGTGATTCTTGCAGTATTTATTGCTGGTTTCACGGCGCTTGTCGCGGGGCGCGTCGCGCGGATTTCGCGCCGCGCGCCCGTCTGGAGGATGTCGACGCGGATCGTCGATAGCTCGCTCAATACTCCATAAAATTCACTATTTCTTTCGGATTCGGAGTCTCCTTATTGACGCGGAGGGCACGGTGCAAAAATTAGCGCAGAAAACGAAGGTTGAGTGAAGGCCTCCTCGGGAACCGGCCTTCAAGCAGAACAAGCACAGCGGGCGACACGGTGCCTTAGTCTTGCTGGAATGCATTTCTACAGAGAGTATTGACGTGTATGGAGGGCATAGAGGTGATTTGGCCGTGATCGTGGGGATGTACCTGATCTTGTGTGAACCTCATCGATGGGGTGAACAGGCATAGCGTTGATACTTCATTCGAGGGCAGTTTTATCCCCCACATATCTTCCTAGATGCCTGGCCTACGTCGAAGTCTCATCTACGACATCAGCGCCGGTATTTGTGGGTGCAGCAGAGCAATGCGAGCGCCACGTCATCGCACACAAGCAGACCTCAATGTGTGTATTCTTAAATCCCCGTAACGTCAGGAAAGTATTTATCGAGACTAATTACCGTGCCTATTAAGCTCTGGATCATAACGTTGAGCAAAATGGTAAGAAAGAGTCTCATCTAGAGGACGTAACTGAGCGGAGGCGAGGCAGGCTAGAACAGACTGGGACGCTACCAGTGTTACCCCTTCGCGTGATCTGTTTTAAAGTCTGTGCCCTCTATATAGTGTTATAGAGTCCATATCACAACATTTCAGCTGTATTGAACGGGATCCTGGGGGGTAATCTTCGTTCTGCTCTGGGGCAGGGGCTCGAGGAGGAGTTCGCTTAATCTTAGAATATCGCGCCGATTTTGGTACCGTGCCCTCCGCATTGACGAGGAGATTAATAATCTGAAAGAAATTTAGAATTACATGGAGAACTGAGCGAGCTATCGACGATCCGCGTCGACATCCTCCAGACGGGCGCGCGGCGCGAAATCCGCGCGACGCGCCCCGCGACAAGCGCCGTGAAACCAGCAATAGATTACGGCTGCTACGTAGCGCAGGCAAGTACACAGGGCATCGAGGGCACTGCTACTACGGCTATGCTTTTCACCATGCATTCATTCCCTTGTAGCGAACTACAATGCGCCAGCGCTGACCCTCTCCACCTCCGGCACTAGAGGCGGCTTGGCTCACCAACCCTATCAGACCGCCGCTGAGGGGACCCCCTCTTCGGCGGCCTGCCAGTCGTTCGCGTCTGCCGCCGAAGCCGGGGGATGGAGCCTGCGGAGTGTCTTCCTCTTCGTGGACGGGCCCGGTAAGGTCTACCTCCATAGAGCGTGGGTTGAAGAAGTACTGATGACTGCGGTTTAGGAGCGTGTACTGTGGATGTCCAAGATCAAATGAGGTTTACCTGGTTCCAGTATTGCAAGAGCTCAACGACGGGCGCGAGGTCGCGGGACCCAAGCTTAGTGCCCTGCATGCTCTGTATGCCTTGTGCCAAGAGTCCTACACACACCCAATCATTCAGCACGGCTCCCACATAGACCGATGGCAGTCGCACTACTCACCAGAGATCAGACCGCCCCGCCCTAGCTGTGGGGTCGACTGCGAGGGCGCCCGGTCCCGCACGGCAGTGACCCCCGCGCGCTTGACGTCGTCGAGGAACCGCAGCCAGTCCGACTCCTTCACGTCGTGCGTCCCGAACGGGTGCGGCTGCGTGAGCGACGAGGGCAGCGTCGCAACGAACCCGTCCTCGAGTCCTTTGCCCGCCGCGGGGACCGTGAGTGGCTCGAAGGAGCCGTATGGCATGCTACGCGAGGCCGCGCGCTGGAAGGAGGGTGGGGGTGGGGTCAGGAGGGCGGGGAACCGTTGGGTAGGCTGGGTGGGTTGAGGCGGGTAGTTGTGAGGTGTGCTCGGGGGTCCGTAGCCGGAGCCGGCTGGGTAAGCCGGGTTGTAGTCTGCGATTCTGCTGGACGAGGAGGCGGGCGGTTGGAAGTTTGGGGGCGGCCCTGGCGGCGGCGCATAGTACTGCTGGCCCACGTTAGACGGCATGCCTGGGGTGGGGCGCGGGGTGCTTTGGTAGGAACCGCCGGGGCCCCATTGCTGCGATACGTCTTGAGGAGCGCGTTCGCCATACGAGGGGGGAGGCTCGTCATAGTGTGCAGGCGCTGTCCGGACGGGCTGCTTCTCAGAGGTGTACGGATTATTGTTGATGATCATGGTGCTGGGGCTGTCGGTGAGCTTGATGGATTTCAAGAGGTGAGTGGGGTCATCTTCACGTACATCGTATATGAACCTTTATCTGCTGTCCACGGCGGGCTTCGAAGCGTGCGCTCAGCCACCGGTGTGGTGTACTAGCCGGTGTGACTGAGCCTGCGGGGGGCTGTCCTATTCATGTATCGTTAGCATCTCTCAACCTTGTATCTGATGCTTCAGCACGCAATGAAGTGTTCTTCCCCTCAGAGACCGGGTGCTAAGACGTGCATGTACATAGCCGAACCCGACAAAAAAGCTCGTCGGACCTCCGGCTGCAATTCATCGCATGAGCACAATCCGGTGTCGTTGAAATGGAAGACAGCGTACTCACAACTGGCACAGCCGTCCGCGGTCGGGGGCATGTGGCGATGCGGTTATTTCGGCCGCGCAAATGCGCAACTGCAGATCCCCACCGTCGCAACAGGTCACAGCCGGGAGAGTCGGACATCAGGGGGTGCTGAGAGCGGCACCACGAGCGCGCAAAGCGATTGCCAATCTGTGTATGAAGCGCGAAAGTACAGGAAGAGAGAAGAAAAACAACGATGAAATACACCAGCCTCCAGGATATACAGTGCAATGCAAAGACTACCGTGACAATCCCTCTCGCTCCTCCCACTCTGTCCGTGACGACGAGCGAGTGCTGTCCATGTCCCCCATACGTCCGCAAGCTTAGCTCGGGCTCGTCCGCCCGGACTCGGACGAATTCTTGCCCGTGCTCTTGCCCGCTACCTGGTCCGCGAGCTTCATGAGCTCGTTGTCCTTCTCCGGGGTCTTGCCGTCCCACGCCTCCTGGATGAGCGACATCGTGCTCTCCAGACTGCGGCGACGGGTACTTGGGCTCGTCATCGTCGTCCCGAGACTGGCCTGACGGCCGTGGCCCCGCCTGAACGGCGAAGTCGACGACGAGATGGGGGAGGTAGGCGATGTAGGCGACAGGGGAGATCCGGGAGCGGCACCAGGAGGGCCCGTTGAAGTGGCGCCCGAGATGACTTGCTCCAGAGCGGCGGCGACGCCATTAGGGGAAGGGGGCGATGACGCGTCTTCGGAGGGGGTCGCGGGCTGCGACGAGATGAGGGCCATGCCCTCGGGGGTTTCGAGGTCGTACAAGTCGGGAGGGAGGCGTTCGTTTTCGATGTCCGACTTCCGGCTGCAGGACGTCATAAGTAAAGCGGCTAGCATTTTCAGAATGTGACGAAACGTACGCATCATCGAATCCAGAGATTGCATCCTTGATACCCTCCGCTCCCAGAGCAAGAGTGCCGTACGGCAGCTTGGCAGAGCCAGACACGCTCTTGAGCTCGGACACCTTCTCGGATTCCTCTCTGTAACTTTTGTCAGTATAGGGCGCGTGGGGTGAATGCCGATGGCGCATACCGCAACAGAGCAAACACCCTGGACATGCGTCCAACAGCAAGGATCTTGTTCTTGATGACCTTGCGGCGTTCCTGCTGCTCCTCAGACGGCGTTGGTGAGATCAACGTCTCCTCGTCCGAGCTCTCCTCGAGTTCCTCCTTCGTGCAGCAGTTGAGCATCGCCAACAGCATGTCGGTAACTGCGATGACGTCAGTGTCATCGTGGGCGCGTATCTGCGCATCGCTTACTCTTCTCGCCAACGAAGGGCAGACTCCAGGTGAACGCGTCCATGAAGTTGGGAAGCCAGTAGGGATGTGGGGTAGCATTGAACTGACGGATGTTCAGGACGTTGCTCTCGTACTTCAGAATTGCGGCCTTGTTGTTGTATACATCGAGGTAGTTGGGGGCGGAGAAAAGCGTCATGACGGAGGGGAAACCAGTTGTCCGCGTCTTGCGGTACATGCGGTACCTGGTCCTTCATTGTCAGAAAACATTAGGGCAAGAGGGTGTACCGAACCAACCCTGCGTCCTGCGCTTCGTGTGCACGTATGATTGAGAGCAACTTGTTGCGCTCCAGGAATTGACATGCAGCTTGGTAACTAGAAAGCTTGTCAGCGGATGGTGCATAGTTGAAGAGTCGGAACACTTACGTGAAGAAGTATGAGCAGCCCCGCACGTGGTTGTGCACAAAACTGTCCGACGTTTTCTCCTGGCCGAAGTCTTCGACCGGGTCCGACCACAGCATGTCGCACATGAGACCTTGAGTAGGAGGCTCACGGAAACGGTCGATCTACAGATGATGTCAGCAAATATTAGGTAGGTATCAAAGACATGGACGCACAGCACGGATATCATCAAGGGTATTGAGTTCGGGGGATAGGCCACCATGGATACAGAAAAACTGCTTGTTCATGATGGCAGCCAGAGGGAGGGCGCAGAACGACTGCATGCACGCATCGTAGATGCGCTCGGAGTACTTGCGCTTGCCTGTGTGAGGGGGTCGCTGATTAATTCCGCGTTGACCGGCATATGAAAAAGATAGAGCGCATACATTCAAGCTTGAACGTGAAGTAGTCCGTCAAGTGCCGGCACTCGTGGTTGCCGCGAAGGAGGAAGAGGGTCTCAGGGTACCAGATTTTCAGGGACCAGAGATATAGTACACACTTCCCGTTTGGGTCAGACGCGCACATCTCGAGGACAAGGGCTGTGCACGCGACGCACCTCGATGCTGAAGTAGCCGCGATCGACGTAGTCTCCCAGGAAAAGGTAGCGCGTGGTTTCAGGGTTTCCTCCAATTTCGAAGAGTTTCATCAAGTCGTACTTGGGTGTAATAGGGATATCAGTACCGATCCGAGGAACCGCTCGACAAGACGCTCACATATTGTCCATGAATATCGCCACACACTGAAGGTTGCGAGTCCGACAAGGGGGCACAAGAGCAATGAAACAGTGATCGAACACGAAGGTTGAAGATAGGACGCACCAGTGACGGGCGCGTCGACATACAGGAGATTGGGCTCCGCACGCAGAATCTCCGTTCCCTTCTCCAGGATGAAGAGCGCATGCTCCTCAGAGAGGCGACCCTCACGATAGAAGTGGTTCTTCAAGAAACCGACGTCCGGCTTCGACGGGTCCGTTTTCGAGAAGAACTGAGCGTCGGTAGGGAGCGTCATGGCCGGGGCTTGCACCTATTAGTCATGCACAAGCTCAGCATCGCCCGCCCAACGGTGAAGGTACATCAGGACATTGCACACCTCTTTGACGACGCGCTCCTGGGTGCTAATCGTGTAGCCATTCTCGAGCTGGTGCTGGGTAAAGTCGATCTCCGGAAGGGGGGCCTTTGATTGGATTTGGCCTATAGCCTTCTGTATTTGCGCCTGTGACCCGCTCATCGTGTCGCTGCTGCTCGTCGTTGCGTGGTCGTGAAGAGAACAGCGGGGTAAGAGACAAGACAGCGGCGGGGGATAAGATGGGTGAAGGGCGGTGAAGGCCTTCTGCGGTGCAATCGACGCCCATGCGAGCGGAGTTTCAACGGCGTCCTAGGCGGCTAATGACCGAGCCTTGTCCACAACACGCGTAGTGCTACGCGACCGTGCCCCGCGTCCAGCAACGAATTCGAAACAGGCACACGCAGGCACATCCACAACACATATCATGGCATGTCGAGATGTTAAATATGGGGATATATCCATTGAAGAGCAGCCGAAATCTACATGACCGTCATGAACCGAAGTATAGAGGTAGTACATGCTTGGCGACGTTGAACCCCAGCAACGACACTATGTAACCCGTAAAGAGAGGTAGTAGTGGCGCAAGCAGAAGTTCTGTGCGGACAAGGAACGGCAGGGCTGTTGGATGATGGTCAGACAAACCCGGTGCGAAAAGGAGCACGTCTCCTTACTGTTGAGTCCTAGGTATATCCCATACATATACTGTGCGAACCTGAAAGCGCACACAGTCAGCACTTGCTAGAGTGAGCGAGATAGCAATGCACATACCCCGCCAGATAGAGCGTATTTGATACGAATAAACAGATCCAGTTGCTCTTCAGGACGATTGGCACTAAGAAAAGTTGTGCCAGATACAGGGTCAAGTAGAGCGGGAAAAACGCGTTCGTGTGGACGTCAAACGCATATGCCCACTCTACTTTCGCATCTTCCGGCGTAGAATGCGATGGGGGTGACAACAGCACTCGGTTTGCAAAGAACCTGATATAAGAATTCAGTACCGCAGGATTTCCCGTGGGATTTTGACGCACCATATGATTGTTGAGACCGCGATGCCACCAAGGAGGAAGTCGCGAAATATCATGAGGAAGGCTAGCTCAATAGCTCCCCAGAGGCTGTATGAGTAGACAACCGACCATGCTATAGCGGACACTAGCTCGATATCTCAGCTCAGGTAGACAGTTATATAGAAAACCGCAGTGACGCTTACCGACTAAACACGCCGCAATTAAAATGAGAATGGCGGGGTCGTCTCTTGCCCACGTATTCTTCGTCTCTGTAGGCGTGTGTCAGGAGGCGCGCTAGGGTAAGCACAGATGCACTTACGTTTATGAAAGTAGACATTGCGGTACCTTTCCGTACGGTCAGTACGCCGGTTAAGACCCATGAAGCTTCTAGCTTACACTCTTTTAGGAGAAATGCATAGGTATGTCAACTGCCATGCCGCCAATTCGAAATCCTACTTCCGCGCCAAGTTATGTTTCCATGAGACCCTCCAGCTGCTGTGTCCACGTACCATCTGCTGGACTCGCGTCAGTCTCCTGAATATCACAGGGACGCGGTTCGACACGGAGGACCCTCTGAACTGTCCGCCATTGTGTTGAGGGGTGGGAGAGATTGTAGGCAGCAGGTCCATGTCTGCGCGTATCCTCGGGCGACGGAACAGCGAGTGGTGGAAAGACAGCTTGCAGTCTTCCAAGCGGCAGATAGGTATGGGAGGCAATCGAAGGCAAATTCACAAAGCGAGACCCAGAGAGCGTTGGTGGCCTAACGAAAGAGTCCAGTAGGTCGTGTACGGTGTCCCCAGTGGCAGCTACACTTCGCCGTAATGACCGCATGTGCACGTTAGACGCCCATTTACCGTGGGCAAGCGGAGATCAAGGAGTCTAATCGGAGCCTCAAATACCCTTGTACGCTCGATGGCTGTCGTCCGCCAAGTCCTCCGCGACTTCCACTCACACCACGCTCACTACCGTCTTCGACAACAAGACGATGGAAGACGACGCCGAACGTGTCGACTGGGGAAACGACGACGACGAGCTGCAGGCGCCACCCGAGTCCTACCCGAGCGACTCTCCGCGACAAGCGACGGGTGGGTATGCGGGCGAGGACGCCGAGGACGCTGTCTCCCTTGGTGGCGACGACGAAGATGAGCGCGAGTTCTACGCTCACCACTCTACAGAGTCAGCCTCCGTCGGCGGGGGCCTTCTCAGCAAATCAGCTGCTGTCACCCACTCCCATACCACCAAACGCGACAACCAGCGCCAATCCGCTACATCCTCGCAGCACGCTCGAGCGCCCTCCCAGTCCAAAAACCCAGAGTCGCCCTCCAGTGGTCTTCGGCGCACTCACTCTGCAAGCACTCTCCCTGCTCCTCTCACGCATGCACTTCCTCCGAAGCCAGTCGTGGCCCCGCCGCACTTCCGACCTCCCTCCCCCACAGGACCTGGCATCCTCGCAAGCGCTATGGTCCACCGACAGAAAAAGTCCAATGGCTCGCTGAAGGCCTCTGATGGCGGCGATCCTTTGCCTCCCGACTGGGAGATCAGGTACCCAAGAACCGGCGGCAACGAAGCCTATTACTTCAACGTGAAGACCGAGGAATCAACTTGGGTGCGACCGAAGCTGCCTCTCTCCGGCACGTCTTCACCAACCAAAGAACGGGAGAATGGTTACATGCATTTGTCTGGGCGCCGCTCTCCTGATGACCTTGACTCTGCGTTGCTGGATATGTCTGCCACAGGTCAGGGTTCTCGCGTCCCATCAAGAGACACGCCGTCGCGGAATACGTCTCCTCTGCCCCCTGCGGGAGATCTCACGTACCATGATCGGCATTACAGGCCAGGCGAGACTCCACTGCCTGCGGGTAAATCAGAGTCTGGTGACCGACGGAGTGAACGATTGGGCGTGAAACCTGCACACTCGGTTGAAGCGCCCTATGTCCGGACGCGATCTCCCTCTCCCCCCGAGAGCCGGCGGAGGCCACGCTCACCTAGTCCTGCGTGGGGGCGTGTACCTCGACGTGACTTGTCGCCGCCACCTGCTCTTCGCGGGGGTTTGAGAGAGGCACCTAGAGACTTCTCACAGGACCGCAGCGTCGACGCCACTTGGGGTCGTTCTCAACGGCCGAATAGCGTGGATGATATGCAGGCCTCCTCTCGGTCACCGCCTAACCGCAGACCTCGTCGCAAAGATGACATAGAACCTCCCCTGCGTCGTCGCAACGATGACATAGAGCCCCCAATCCGCCGCAAGGACGATATCGAGCCTCCAATCCGTCGCAAAGATGACGTAGAACCATGGTCCCGTCGCAAAGACGACATCGAACCACCGTTGCGTCGCAAAGATGACATCGAACCCCCCATCCGCCCTCTCCCTCGGAAGCAACCAAGCTCCCGCCACGCAAACGATGAGTGGCCGGCACCGAGTACGTTATTCGCATCCTGCTCCCACTCCCGTCTTCAGCAATCGAGGCTCCTCTCGAGGTGGAGGACAGGTGCCCGTCGACTGTCTCGTGAAGCCTCGCAGCGGAGTTACGTTGTCCCCACACATTTCTGCCTGGCCAAATGCGTACTGTCTATTGGAAACACCTCGTGGAACCCTCCAACTTCCCCTTCTCGTTGTCGCTTTCTCTCTCTTCCTGCAGCCCGCTCCAATCGCTTCTTTTACGAATCATTTTCCTTTCTCTTGCAGGACCCAGATCGCCGCCGCCACACCTGCGCGAACCCTCGCCGCCAAGGCGTCCTGCTCCATCATCCTTCCCGCCTCCAGCTGAAGGTCTCCTAACGCCGTCATCAAGCAATCCAAGAGACTCCTTCCGGTACGGGCGATCGAACACCCCGCCACCACGTTACCCACCGCGCGACCAGCCGCTCCACCCGTCGACCGACAGTCTCCCGCTCAGGCGGACCAGAGACATCGACGTTCAGGACACTGGGTACGACCAAACGAAGAGAAGACGTCTGAACGAAGACCTAGGACCACCTCGTCGTTTCCCTCCTGATCTTCCACCTGTTGCAGCGTCTCTCCCCGCCAAACCTGTTCCTGCCAGCTTCCCAGCTGAAAGCTCTCCGGTCGATGCATCCCGTACGTATCTTCCCGTCATGACGTCCACGGACCCTCATACCGACCTTCGTCGCTCTTCTCTTTTCGCCGTCGTTGTGCGCGTATAGATCGCAAACGAGCCCCGCTCCCTCCACAGGACCAGCAGTGGCGCGAGAACAGGAAGACACCCGCCGCGCCGCCTGCGGGTCCGTACGCTAACGCGCCTATTGGTGCTCCTGCACCTCAGGGCGCGCGGTTCGCGCCGCCACCTCCGCCTGGCGACAACGGACGGCGGCCTTATGGGGCTCTTGATGCTCCTCCCGCTGACCGTAGGGACGATAGGTTCCGTCCGCCGTCAGACAACGGTCCTTCTGGTCCTCGTCGTGCAGGAAGGTCACCCCCTCGCGACGATCTTGACAGAATGCGTCGGCCTCTGCCCACCGGGCCGGGGGATAGACACTCACGCTTCGACCCCCTCCCGTCTCCAGCAGATAGGATGGATGTAGATGGGCCACCTCCGATGAAGACGACTCCAGCTCCTCGCTCGACCATGGGCGGGATGCATGCTGATCGTATGGTTGCGGAGCCACCTCGCGGGCCTCGAGCAATGGCTGCGAGAGATGGTCCCGGTGGTCCTTACTCTTCCGCGCCCAGTGGAGCTCCCCCTCCGCCGCCTCCGGCTTACAATGCCCGACCGCCGATGGGCCCGCCCGTGGACCCATCTATTCCTGAAGCCGGCAGGGGACGTGGGCGGCCGAACGATCGTCGATGGGAGACGAATGATCAGGATAGACGACCGAGCTTTTCAGGACCTCCTTCACGCGAGGCCTCAGCTCTTCCGCCTTTCCCTCCTAGGCGTCTAGACATGGTTCCCCCACGCGACCTCCCGGACCGCCCTGGTGGTAGAGCGCCTCTCCCGAATGATCGTCGCGACGATGTAAGTCCTCGCTGTTTCCCTGCATTGACACGATGATTGACCTGCTCCTGCCATAGCGGCCTCCTTCTCGAATCTCGGGAACGAACAACGTCCCGATCGGCGCGAAGCCCGCCGACCATCCGTCTGACGGTTTCGCGCCCAATGGCGTCCGTTCCCCTGTCGATCGGTACCGACGTGTGGATGACGTCGGGGATCGTCTTCGTCGTCCACCTCCTGGGGACTTAGAGCCTTATGACAGACGGGTATGTGGTCATTCATCGCGGGATATGTGTAGTTGCTCATGGCAGCGCCAGCCTCCCCCTCCCCATGACTTGCCACCATCGGACCCTCCACGTGGTGACCGTCTCGATCGCCGGTTGTCGGTTGGCCAGGAAGGATTCAACGTGCGTTCATTATCTATGAACATATATACACGTATTCACTTTCAATACAGCGAGCTCGCGGCGAACCCATGATTGATCGACCGACCAGTGCACTGCCTCCTCGTCCTAGGGATGCTCCCAGAGATGATCAGCCTCTACGCCAGGTGAGATAATCGTTAGTGTCCAACAACGTTGTATTCACCATTTTCAGTCACGGTTTGGAGATACTTCGCCGGCAGCTACTTCGCCGGCTTTGGCACCCCGTGTCTGGCAAACCCGCGACGAGGCACAGAGTGGACGCGCTCCAGAACCACGTTCCAACGATGATCGCCCTCCTAGGGAGTAAGCACGGACACAGTCGTCGCAAGTGCCATATTGACCTCTACTTGCAGGGACAACCGCTTCACGCGCGATGGAGGCGCCTGGGAGCCTCGTCAGGACGGTCCTCCGCCCCGGCGATGGCCTGTGAACGATACCTATCCCCCAGGTCCTATCGGGCCGGACGCCGCAGGCTCGCGAACTCGCTCTCCCGAGGTACCGTTACGCCCCAGATCGATCACGCCGCCGCCTCAGCCCTACGTCCCTCGCTTCATCGAACGTCCGTTAGAGCAGCCCGTAACGTCTAGCAAGCTGCACCCAGAGCGCGCTCGCCTGTTCGTCCGAGAACCAGATGTACCCGTCCACCTTCGCCAACCGGTAAGGTCCCCTGATCGGGGGTACCCGGACAACATGCGCCGCGACATCGACAGGAACTTGCCGTCGCGGCCTATCGACGATGCGCGTCTGCCTCCGCCTCGGGAGAGGTCTCCGCCTCCGATGCAGAACGGCCATCGTCCCGGCGCGAAGCGCGGGGGTTCTCTCCTGGACCGGCTGACGCTGGATGACAATCCTCCTGTGCACGACGGGGGATCGTCTCTCCGCGACAGGGTCGGATTCCCGTCGCAGGGGAGCAGCGAGGGTGGTGTGAGCGCCCACGCGGAGTCGATGGAGGTGGACCTTGAGGGCGACGACGGTGGGAAGGCCGGTGGTGGGCGCGGAATGGGGAGAAGGCGTTCTGGCAAGCCGAAGCGGGCCCGCCGGAACGGTGCTTCGTGAACGGGGGAGGAAAGGAGAAAGCCGTCTGAACTTTGTCGTGTATATGCTCACACTTGGTCTGTTTTGCAATCAGTTAGTCGCACTGCAGTATATTGTTCTCGATGTCGATGATGCGCTCTTGAATCTATTTGACCAGTTATCGTTATTCTCGGCGCGTGTGGGTTGATCGCCATCTACATGTTCTTCAAGGGTACACTCCAAGAGTCGAGTGACGAGAAAATGCAAGTCGCCCTGGTGGGGTATGTTCCCTATTTTAATCCGGATGCAAATTTAGTCACTGACTCGCATCGTAGAACCCACTCCAAACCTCTGTCCACACAATATATAGCGTTTTCATACAACAATTTTACAAAGACCCCATACACATATCAGGCTCTCTCCATCGATCAACCAGCCAAAGCATATCACAAACCCCGCAAGATTCGAGTACAAACACATCCTAGTATGCGGCACCCGCGGTAAGGCGAGGCCTTCTAGGCTGGAGCCTGTGACGATTGTGAGTTTGTCAGTATCGATCCCTGTTGCTCTGAGGCTGCTAACTTACGACCACGGCTCCTTAGTCGCTGCAAGAGCAGGTCTTGCCGCTGCAGGAGCACGGCGCAATCTCGAGGGCATCTGTCGCAGTGATCGTCAGCACACCCTCGTCTAAGTCGGCCCCTCGCGGCTGTGGAATCGGACTGCTCACCCTCGCGCTCGATGACGGGGCCGGCAGCGACGACCGCGACGAAGACGGCGGCGATGAGGAAGAGCTTGTTGAAGAACTGCATCTTGTAGTAGAGGTGGGCTGGAGAGTAGAGCTGGGGGGCTTCTAGGGTTTGTTGAGTGTGTTGGTCTGACTGGTGATGCTCTCCCTGACCGTTTCGTAGAGCCTTTATACTCCTCTACGGCGCCTGGGTCGGGCTCGACCTCGTAAGCCGTTACATGTCGTTGGCGGGGTGAGAATCCGTTTGGACGTGGGAGGGTGCCTCTGACGTCAAAAGGCTGCAGGGCCTCCGGGATGTGCTATTCGCGAGGTACGCATGTAGGCTGTTTGTGGTACACCTGATGCGCTCGATGGACAGGTGCGCTTGGCGAGGTCCGCGGGTGACAGAGGGTTGACTTCGCTAAGGACCTCGTACCCTTTCGAGGGACCCGGAGGATTACTCTCCGTAGAGGAGATAATGGGGCTTGCCGTTATCATGCTGGAGGTCGTGAGTTCAACCTCTTTTTTGTCTTCAATTCACGATGACGATGCTATTCCTTCAGTGCGAAGACATCGTCGCCCGCAATTGACGAAGACTCTAAATGGGGCCTCAGTGGCGTTTGTGGGCGTACTGTGTACCGCGCAGAAGCTGAGAAACCCTGGTGAGCACCGAAGGCTTCTCTCCTTAAGTACAACGTCTGAATGCTGCATACGCATTCTACTTCATCTCTGAATAGAATCGATGCCGACGGCATCTGCGGCAAGGCAGGGGAGCTCTGTCAACTGTACGGTGATAGGCACACCCTGCGCGCGACATACGTCAAACCCACGGATTGGCACCGAAGTACATAATGCCTTTTGGCATGAAGAAACAGGGTCTTGACATCCTTGTACTCACGTATGTCAATCACAGGTACCCACAACGTACAGCTCTCGCTGCATTCTCTACCGCCGGACGGGCGGCGGCTGGTCTGGTGGTCGTTTGCTGTACAACACGCATCGTTATCATTCAGCAGTCGTATCAAACATGGACGATAGTACCTTGAGTTGCACGCTCCACCACAGCGCCCAGTTGTCAGGCCTGGGGAATATTCCAACTCATCCGTGGTCTACGGAACTGCGTGGCCATCTACTGCACGAATTGCCATATTTGGAATTGGGTGTAGAGCAAGCGCTCGTTCTGTTTGTGCGTGCAGACGCCTGCAGACGCGCGGGCTTGCAGTGATCACCTCCTCCCCCGTACCCCAGATTCCCCGCTCTAGCCCTCTGCGGCTTCTCCTCACAAGCAACTCAGGCACAGGCCAGAGCTCCCCGAAGAGCAACGCGCGTGAAACTAGATCCCAGAGCCAGTATCACTGCTCTATGTCTGCTCTATCTGAAGCTCAGCCCGCCGCGGGCACATCTGCTACAACTGCGGACGCGCCGGAACCCATCGTGCCACTTGGGAGACAAATCGTCCTTATACTTGTCGGTCTGATTGGGTCCGGAAAGGTGAGGTTCTCTCAAGTACGCTGAGCCTGGAGACTCTGACACAAATGCTATCCAGTCAACATTCGCCGAAGCCCTAGAACGCTACTTTCCTGATTTTCGCCGGTGCAACCAAGATGAGCTCGGTGACCGACGTCGCGTGGAGGCACTGGCCAGGCGAACACTGTCCGACGGCTTCTCCGTGTGTATAGACAGGACCAATTTCGACGAGAGGTGAGAGGCGCGCATCCTCCTCCTGCATTTGATCGTCTCCTGAGGCCTTCTGCCCTGCTTCTAGTCAACGCGCCAATTGGATCAACATCGCTCGCGAGTTCGCTCAAGCGGAGCCTTGGGTGGTCGTGTTTGACACGCCTTTTGAGGTAAGCTTTAGACCTTGGCTGCTGCCACGTCTCCTGTAGGTCATGGAACACGCCCTTGAAGGTCTGCGCGGCAAGGATAAGCACACGTCAGTACAACAACCAATTATGCGACCGACACGCAGCTGCTCATTTTCCTCGGCAGGGACTGGACACCCAACTATTACGAGTCCTCAGCAGGGGATGGAGGTGCTGCGACGCTTCCGATCGCAATTCCGCCCTCCCGCCCCCCATGAAGGACACACTCGCATCCTGCGCCTCACGCCATCTGATTGCCCCGATAGCGGGTACACAGAAGCAGAGGTCCGGGAAGTCATGCGGCGCCTTCGCGAATCGCCAGAAGTGGTTCCTGTCGCGCATCCTCGATTCCAGGGAGGCGGATATAATCGCGGCCTGTCGCAACAACGCGGTTTCCGACAACAGGGTTTTCAGCAGCGAGGGTTCTACCCGCGAGGCGCGTCGTCGTCACATCGCGGCAACCCATACGAGCGTGGCGGACGTCGAGGCGGCGCTACGTACCAGACCACGCTGCCATGGGCTCGGCGGGACGGGGAATCTAGCGGTACTTCTGCCGGGTCTGGGTATATGCACGCTTCGGACGCGCGACGATCAGGTTATCAGGCTGGGGACGGGTCACGCAATTGCGACCGGACGCAAGAGAGCTGGAGACGATCGTGAGCGCAGAGGTAATTTTGACATGTATTATATTTTCTTGGGAACGAAGCCACGGTTTGTTCGAAGCCTGAGGAGGGCGAGGACCGTCACGGTCTGCGCGAAGTTGGTGGCAGGGAACTCGTGACGGACGCGTAACCGATGTGCTCGCGATGGGCGATTATGTGACCTGACGCGAATGTGACGGGTATGGATTAATCGGGAGAGAGCACAACGTGCGTCATAGGCGGGGGCAAAGGTATATAAGAGGCTGCAGGCCCTATCCGCCTCGTCATCTCCCCCTTCTCCCCCATCTCCTCTACACCATGTCCTACCAAGTCAAGGAAGTCAAGACGAAGCCGTACGATGGCCAGAAGCCCGGCACGTCCGGCCTCCGCAAGAGGTGAGCGCCTCCCTACCTCATCGGCTATGATCAGTAGTGCGCTCGCGTCAGGCTGGGTTTTGGTGTGTGGACGTGGCAGGAGGCTGCAGGATTCCTTACGATTGAGTGTCGGAAACACTACAAGGAGAGCACGCATGCTAACGGTCACGCAGGGTAAAGGTCTTCCAGCAGGAGGTATGTCTATCGCGCTCCATCCAAGACGCTCTACTGATAGTACCCCGCTTTAGCACTACACCGAGAACTTCGTCCAGGCCATCTTCGATGCCGTCGACCTCAACGGAAAGACCATCGTTATTGGTGGAGACGGTCGCTTCTTCTCCCCGGAGACCGTCCAGACCATCCTGAAGATCGGTTCTGCTAACGGTGTCGCCAAGTTCATCGTCGGCAAGGACTCCATCCTCTCCACCCCCGCTGCTTCCAACGTCATCCGCAAGTACAAGGCGGACGGCGGTATCCTTCTCACTGCCAGCCACAACCCCGGAGGCCCTAACGCGGATTTCGGTATCAAGTACAACGTCTCGAACGGCGGTCCTGCTCCGGAGAATGTCACCAACAAGATCTTTGAGAAGACGAAGACGATCTCCAGCTACAAGGTCATTGAGCTTGCCCCGATTGACCTCTCCAAGAAGGGCTTCTTCACCTATGGTCCCTCGAACGTCGAGATCATCGACTCCGTTTCGGACTACGTCCAGCTCCTCGAATCCATCTTCGACTTCCCCCTCATCAAGAACTTCCTCCAGTCTCATGCGGACTCGTTCAAAGTGCTCTTCGACGGTATGCACGGTGTCACTGGGCCTTACGGGCGTGCTATCTTCATCGACGCCCTCGGTCTCCCCGAGACTTCCGTACAAAACGCGGTACCTCTTCCCGACTTCGGCGGAGGCCACCCCGATCCCAACCTGACATACGCACACGAACTTGTCGAGCGCGTTGAGCGCGAGAACATCCACTTCGGTGCTGCCAGTGACGGTGACGGTGACAGGAACATGATCTACGGCAAGGGCGCGTTCGTCACTCCCAGCGACAGCGTAGCTATCATCGCTGACTGGGCGGCCGAGGCGATCCCCTACTTCAAGAAGGGCGGTGTCAAGGGCCTTGCTCGGAGCATGCCCACGAGCGCACAGATCGACAAGGTCGCAAAGAAGAAGGGCCTAGAATGCGCGGTCGTCCCGACTGGTGAGTACGACGATCATTCTCTAGACGCGCACGTTCACTAAACATCGGTATGAATAGGTTGGAAGTTCTTCGGCAACTTGATGGATGCTGGCCGCCTCTCGATCTGCGGTGAGGAGTCCTTTGGTACGGGCTCCGACCACATTCGGGAGAAGGACGGTGTTTGGGCTGTCGTTGGTGAGTACTATTTGATACGCTTCATACCGACCGCACTAACCAAATACATAGCGTGGTTGAACATCCTCGCGTACGCGAACCAGCAGTCACCAAACGAGCTCATCGGCATCAAGGAGCTGCTCGAGAAGCACTACGCTGTCTACGGCCGCTCGTTCTTCTCCCGCTACGACTACGAGGAGGTCCCCGCGGTCGGAGCGCAGTCCCTCGTGGACGCCATCAACGTGCACATCAGCACCGGCTCGCTCGCCAGCACCTCGCACGTCTCGAAGAGCACCGGCCAGAAGTTCACCGTCGCGGGTGTCACCAACTTCGACTACACGGACCCCATCGACGGCAGCATCAGCCGCAACCAGGGCCAGATCGTCACCTTCGATGACGGTTCGCGCGTCGTGTTCCGCCTGAGCGGAACCGGTAGCCAGGGCGCGACCGTGCGGATGTACGTCGAGCGCTACGTCCCTGCCTCGGCAGGTCCCGCCGAGCTCAACAAGGACGCGCAAGAGGGTCTCAAGGGCCTCATCGAGGTCGCCCTGCAGCTGAGCAACCTGCCCGAGTTCCTCGGCCGCGAGAAGCCCACCGTCATCACCTAAACGGGGAGCGTCGCAGGGGATCGGGTATGAGAACGGACAATCGGGAAGTGCGTAGATCTGAAGTTTACAAAGAGGAAGAACAAATTGGATGTATTCGTACCATCTTGCGCAATGCTTGTGATACCGCGTTTGGTTGGATCATAGTGGCAGCGTGAGTGAGCCGCAATTATGGCATCAAGATGCATGCCCTGTATGCCGCTTCCTAACCAAGCTAACTACCATGCCAAACCTCTATCCTCTCGCTACTACCATGCCAAATGTAAGATATACCTAAGCCCGAAGTAACTCACGACAACGGCCACAACGCCAACAGCGACGCATACAGCGACCATCTCTTTCCACACCTCCGACCACATCCTCCCGAGCACCTTAGCCCGCACCGGGTCCCGCTGAATACCCTCCGCCTCCACAACACCCGGAGCCAGCTCCCCACCCGCGCCACCATCCTGCCCGTCCCCGTCCTCCCCAACATCCCTCACCATCGTCCGCGGACGAAACGCCGTCCTTCGCTGCCCCATATTCCACCTTACACTGCGCACCATGCCCTCGCGCAGCACGTCCCTGCGCTTCTCGCGCCAGCCCGCGCGCGGGTACCAGCGCGCGAACACGTGCGGCACGCGCTGCAGGAGGAGGAACGCGTGCATGCGGAGGCGCGCGCTCAGAGGGGTGGGCGGCAGGCCGAGGTGTAAGGAGAGGGAGGGCCCGAGGAGGTGTGTCGTGAGCGCGATGTTGTAGGAGAGGGAGGTGTGGAGGGGGGCGCGGTTCGAGACGGCGACGAGGATGGGGATGGTTGGGCCGCGGAGGGGCGAGGGGGACGAGGCGGAGGTGGAGGTGGGGTCGGAGAAGAGGTGGAGCGCGGCGGTCGCGAGGAACTTGTCGGCGGTTTGGGTGGCGCGGAAGTGGCGGAGGAGGATTTGGGGTGAGACGCCGAGGTAGTAGCCGACGTGCCGCCAGAGCGCGAGGTATGCGCTGGCTTCGGCGGGGGAGGGCGGGAGGCCGAGGCGGTGGAGGGACCATATGGGGACGGTCGAGAATGCAGCGAGCCTGCACATATCGTGTCAAATAAGTCAATGTAAAGGCACAGGGAAAGAGGCCTTACGTCGCTGCCATGTCTTCTTGGCTTATAGGAACACCAGGTTGCGCGTTGCCTTCTCTTGACCAGCGTTCTTCTACCCGCCAGCGGGCTATGCCGTGTAGAAGTCGTACCCTCACGGTAGACCGCCAACCTTCACCACCGGGCATGAGGTACGCCAAAGCATCTATGTTCGAATGTGTATCCTTCTGGTCCGCATGTCTATGAATTTCATGGGGATCGTCTTCTGGGGCGGGGTGAGTGGGAATTGCGGACGCTGTGCAGCCCATGACGTCCAGAATGAATTGCATCGTTTCCGAGAGCCGTGCAAAGGTCCTATCTGTGGACGCCTTGGTGATGTTGGACAGGACATCTGCCAATAGGTCTGAGGAAGATTGTCCGCCTTTGTCGTGGTTCACGTGAGGGACCAGATATGAGACGGCTTCCAGCGTTCGGACGATGCGTGGGCTTCACAAGAGAGCTCAATCAGTAATACTGGATCGTATGATACCCCGCGACATACCTCGCGAAGCCTCCAGCAAGGCTGTAATGCAAAAGCGCTTGCATGATCTGAATGGAGTTGTCGAGAAAGAAATTCTGGGCCAGAACTATCTCCTCCTTAGATGCCAGAATTCCCGCAGGCGGGGCCTGACTTATGTCATCTAGAAAGTCATGCGCCGCGTTGGGTGTGCCGCTTCTAGCTGAGGCCTGTTCTTGTAAAGTCTTGAGCAGGTCTTTTCCTACGCTCGACGACGGACCGCTGAACACATGCCGCAGAGCATCGTCGCACAAGGCGTCACCAAGACCCCGCCAGCTATAGCTCGCCGTGAGTAACCAGATAGCTGAGAGGGAACGAACTGACAGACCTTTCGCACACGTCGAAAGACACGCAGTCTTCGTCCCATTCGCAAATGTGGTCAAAAGTCTGGATAATGTCACCCGGTCGGAGAGCGCGGGTATCTTCCGAATGTCGGATGTGCTTGACTTCGCTTTCTTCGTATGCTCGAAGCTTTCCGATACGGAGGTGGCACATAGTAGTTAGCCCTCGAGCTTCTCGGGTTTTGACGAGAGAGAACTTGAGAGTTTGTGCCCAAGCTCACCCCGGGGTAAATTCGAGCCTGGGGAGCTAACTGGCATCCGGTGTTTGTCATCGCCCGCAGTGCATCCAGTAGTACATATCCTTACCTGGGATTTATCAACTGCGCGCACGGCTGTCGATAGGTCGCCGTCCTTATAGGCAAGCCCAACGTTCAAGATGCATTTGTTGGCTATTCTCGCCGCCCGGGTAGACCGAGCTCGTGAGATTTATCATGTCGACAAGGACACCAGGTTTCTACATGACGTCAGACAGCATAGTCAGTGCACGAAAACGTCAAAATATAGCAAACGGTCGAGTCTACATCCTGTCAGGGTAACTGCTTTATTTTACTCCAGCTGTATCGGAACGTTTTAAGACTAAGGAGCTGAGATAGCTGTGGTTTGCGTAGAAAGCATGGTGTGCGCTTGCAAGTGAGTCGAGTCGTCGTGAAATCTCAGGAATTCATGCCACAGCCTCCCTGAGAAGACTATGTCTATTTAGCTACAATGTGTGATTGCTGTTGCATGGTCGAGTGGTGTAGTGGTTATCACTCTTGTCTTACACACAAGCGGTCGTCGGTTCGATCCCGGCCTCGATCAGCTTTTTGCTCTCTAAACGTCGGCTCGAGCCGAAGTTCCGAGCTGGACGCGTTGCGTCTTGCTCACTACAGTCGTTTGCATAAAGATGTGCAGGTCGGGCTTTTCGCGCCGATTTGTTTGGCCCGGCCAAATAAAGCCTGATATAGTAGGTACCCGGCGCCTGATAGCGCGCCGTGACAGGTCGCGCCAGACGCGTCGCGCGCGCGTTGCTACCGTCGACGCACCTCCCACTGCTCTTCGCGCCATGGCCCGAGGCCCTCGTATCTCAGACCAACTCCGGGAGCGGATTGTAGCCTGGCGCGAAGAGGGGACGTCCATCCAGGACATCACTCGTCTCGCTGGATGCAAAGAGCGTGCGATCTACAAAGTGCTAGCCCTTCATCGAACTACTGGCAGCATCGCTACTCCCGAGTCCCTCATTCCCAGAGGACGTCCTCGTGTCCTGAGCAGGACGGACATCGACTACATATACTCCCTCCTGGCTGATAACCCGACAATCTACCTTGACGAAATTCAAGCAAAACTCGCGGCCGATCGCGACGTGGACGTCTCGCTTGCATCAATCTCGCGGACCCTGCGTCGCCTCGCGCTCAGCCACAAGAGCGTCGCGAAAGAAGCCGCAGAGCGCGACGAGCTGCTTCGTGCTGCTTGGATCGCAGCGCACGGGGACATCCCCATGGAGTATTTCGTTTGGCTCGACGAATCAAGTGTCGATGACATTACGAATCAGCGCAGGAAGGGGTGGAGTCCCATTGGACAAGCCTGCGTGCGTCGCGCGACGTTTATACGTGGGCAACGCTATTCCGTACTTCCTGCGCTTTCTGTGGACGGTCTCATTGCCCTGGATATATTCGAGGGGTCCGTAAACAAGGAGAGATTCATCAGCTTTGTCGAGAACGAACTGGTAAGTTTGCTCTACATTGTGTGTTGTTTCTTTTTGATGTCTGATCATGTTTAGGCTCCTCTTCTTAACCCATATCCGGGCCAGAGGAGTGTAGTCGTCATGGACAACTGTGCGATACACCACGACGAGGAGGTCAGGAGCATTGTCGTCGATGACTGTGGTAAGTCATTTCTCACCCCTTGCAAAATTGCTGTCCCAGATTCATGTTTGCAGGCGCAAAACTAATCTATCTACCACCCTACTCGCCCGACATGAACCCCATCGAGCAAGCCTTTCATTGTGTCAAGTCGTGGCTGCGTCGCCACGAGGACCATGCTGTCATGCCCGAGGTGCGACCGTGGCTAATCCACCAAGCGGCGGCCTCAGTTTCGGCAGAGAGCGCGCGCGGGTTCATTCTGAACTGCGGATATTCATAGACCATCCTATCTTGTACAGCATACATAATAGAGTCCTCCGTTAGACGCGATATGCAATGTGTGAAGTACTTCACCGCGCGCGTTGCAACCCGCGCGCGCGTCGCGACGCGTCTCGTCTGGCGCGATCTGTCACGGCGCGCTATCAGGCGCCGGGTACCTACTATATCAGGCTTTATTTGGCCGGGCCAAACAAATCGGCGCGAAAAGCCCGACCTGCACATCTTTATGCAAACGACTGTAACCGCCACCACAAATGTCTGCTAGAGTCGCCCTCTCACATATCGTGCGTTCTGCACGTACGACAGCACTCCAGTCCTCAAGGACGTGTCTCTCCCGGCCCTTGCATATTGCTGCATCTTCGGCGCGGGCTCACGGTTCACCGCGGGTGAAGGCGTCACTGTCCGTTTCCGCTAAGCGTAAGTACTTGCCTGTGCTTGCGTGCTATATCTCGAATACTCGGTCTTAACCAACGACTCTTTTCTCAGGATGGGCTACTTCCACCACCCCAAACTCGTCCGCGGTGAACCCGGCGGAGGTGGAGGCAATGCAATGCCTGGAGGAGGGCACACAAAAGCTTGAAGAGGGTGACGTGCAGGCGGCCAAGGTACGTCTCCACCGCAAACCATTCTGACAGCCAACATATGTACTTGCAGGAATTGTACAAACGCAGCGTGGACATTAAGCGGACCGCAAGCTCGCTGTTTAACTTGGGCGTTACACACTACCATTTGAGTGAGTGACTTGTTCGCAATGTGCTACAAATTACGGGGAATGAGACGTCGGCGAGCAGAGGAGTATGACGATGCTATCACTGCATGGAAGGAGGCCATCGCCCTGCAGCCCACAAGCGCAGATGCCCATACCAGTACGTACAATGCTCCGCCCGTCACGCAGTGTCGTGAGTTGAGTCTATGTCACCAGACTTGGCAAGCGCATACATTGTCTCTGCCGTGAGCAGGCCCGACCTCGCGCTCCACCATTTGCGGTACGTGCATACCACCCCTGGTCGGCCGTGCTTGGTACATTACTGACCTCGGGAACAGAGTCGCTGCTTCCCTTGCGCCAGAGGATGCCGAGATTGCCTTCAACCTCGCTGCTGTTCTCGAGGCGTGCGGATTCCTGGAGGAGTCCCTTGAGCACTACAAGCGGGCCAAGGAATTCGGCGTGGAACGTGCTGAGATGCACATACGCAACGTACGTATCGTACACAGATGCCCTTCTCCCTCTCATACTTGGTGTACAGGTCGGCGCAAAAATCCTCGGCAAAAAGTTGAAGGAAGCAGAGGCAGAAACGGCACAAGCAGACAAGCCTGACCCAGCCGCATAAGATGTATCGCCCAGTCTGTCGTCACAGGGTCCCAAGAGTCCATCCCCACAGTACTTTACAGCTCCACTATACTATGGTATCTGCTCACTTGCTACACTGGTGCGGGGTATCATCGCATAAACCAGAAGAAACCACAAGCGGACGAGCTCACTCACTACAGCCTTCAATACTTCTGTGGAAGCGGAGGAACGTCCGGTACTACCGAATGCATCGTCTTCATGGCCCCGAACTGGTGTGGGTCAATGATGCTCGACGCCCTTGCCCTCCACGCCTCCTCTCTCTCCGACGTGGCCTCCGTCCGGAGACTCATCCCGCTGTCGCGCGTGCGGTACATCTTCGACGTCGCGGACGACGGGACGGGCGACGTGATCTCCGGGGACGGCGCGCCCGTGCTCGCGAAACCACGCACCGCCGACGCCCCATCCATGTCCTCGACCAGGTCCAAGCGCGGCACCGGCTTCCGCGTCTTGTATGGACTAGCAAGCGAGGTCGGTGAGTCCCCCCGCTTCGCGATGGAAGACTGGGGGGACGGCTGGAACGTGCTCGTCGCGACCGGGGACGGGATGTACATGGACGGCTGGCGCCGATTGGGCTCCAGGCGCGGGAGCGCCGAGCGCGGCATCTCAATCGCGCTGAGACGCGGCGGCGACTTGACACTCTCGCGCACGGGCGGCGCGGGGTCCTCGTGCGGCTGCTGCAGGCTGCTGTGGCTGGACGAGAGACCGAGCCAGCGCGCGGACGGATACGGCCTCTTGTCGCGCGGGAGGGAGATAGCGGTGCGTGATCTTCGACAGAGAGCGGTGCGGAAGCAGACGAGTGTCACGATGGTGAGAATGAGCACGGTGACGGCGATGATGATACCCCCTGCCACTACCGCCGCATGCTTGTTCCCCTGGCTTTGCGAGCTGGAGGAGAGAGCCTGCGGCGAAGTGGACGGGGTGGTGAGCGATGTGTTGGATGTCGTCGTCGGAAGTGTTATGTCGCTGGGGAGCAGGCTGGACCATGACAGCGTGGGCGTAGAACTTGGCAGTACGGGCTGCGTCGTATCGCATGCACCGATAAAGAAGGGGATAGACTGCGTTTCGAAAGCTTCGCCGGTAGCGACTAAGACGTACCACCCAGGCTCAAAGTCCACAGGCTCCCAAGTGAAGCTCCCGAGCGCCGCCTCTACGACTCCGCCCGGCACGGGCTCGAAGTCCGGTGTATCTAGTTGCAAACTCGGCGTGCTGGTGGTGGAGATGAAGAACAAAACGGCCTCGTCAGGCCCCGAGTATGTCCACCTGATCGTGCTTGACGCGCAGGTGTTAAAGGGCGAGAAGGGCGAGAAGACGAAGGAGGCATCGTCTAATGGCGCGGCTGACGCCGATGCCGCGGGCGAGAGATTGGACGCAATGGTTGGCGATGCAAGGATGGAATGAATGTGTGTCGCCGGCGTCGAGCGCACGGGCAGCGGCTGTGGAGCAGCGCTGCTACTGGGGATCGGGAGAGAAAGAGTCTGACTAGTTAACCGGGATGGCGATACTGACTTCGTAGAGCTGGAGGGCGCAGCGGATGCCGTACTCGAGTCGATCGTGGACTCTGTGGTCGGTGTCGCGGTGAGCAGCGGCGCGATAGGAGTCGAGTGGTGCAATGGAGGGAGGGGTCTCACGACGGTCCACAACCCCTTGAGATCCTCGGGCAGTTGCTGTAATGAAATGGATGTCGTCGGCGAGGGCGCTAGGCCCCTGACAGCTCGCGGGAACGGGGGGCACTGTGCGTCGCGGCCACACGACGGAGACATGGGGCACTCAGCAACGACATCGGCGCGGCCACTGGGTATATCTCTTCGAAGGAGAAGACATCATGATGAACGGCGCAGCGATCTGTCGAAGGCAAAGACGAACAACTGGACCCGCGCGCTGGCGGCAATGATGGTCTCCCACAGCGGCGGTGAAGCGCACGTCGGGATTACGCACAAGGGCAGCTCAAAGGACGTCGGTGGAACCGGGCACGCTTGGATTTGGTTGTCGAACCGTACGGAAGGTGGTTGGGAGACCGGAGCGGATGGGGACAGACCGCAGCCTGACCGAGGGCTGACCGACGAGAGATGGAAGGGCTTCCAAATGCATCACAGATTTGACCCGGATCTTGCAATGGAATATAATCCAGCTATCATGGACTTATAATCCGTTGGAATGTTCCCAATGATCATTAGTTTGCAATCTGTCGTAATGCCACTACGATCGCGTTGAGCCCCTTACAACCGCCGCAATGATTGCGAAATTTCCAATCATTTCGAGATCCTCAATATTCTATGCCCACGCAAGGTGTATTATGGGCTAGCAGATAGCCTGCTTTTCGTAATCCGGGTCGTCGTACTATACACGGCAGATGCAGGAAAACCCAATCATATATATAACAACACAAAACATACATACAACCGAGTGCTGTTACATGTGCGTGCTACTACTATATGTGTTACTACATTCGCCCCAGGAGTCCCGAAGCTACTAAGACAGAGGTCCGTGAGCCGTGAGACAGAAAAGCGCGAGACAGCAGCGCGAGACCGACGTCAAGCCGCATAGCCTTGATCGGGAGCACATGGCAGACAGTGAGGTGACGAGCGAAGACGTTCGGCAAGGCGAACAAAGAAGACACAAAGCCCCAATTTAGACAGCTAGCATTCGAGTAAACTGAGACACAGTAGAGCACGTTGCCAAGGAAAGCGACCTCCTAGGGACCCGCTAGGAGCCCGAGTACAAGCACGCTAGTGACAGACAGTCCCAAGACCAAGGCCAGTGATGCGGTCCC
>NW_007360337.1:161082-173564 GCF_000271585.1 Trametes versicolor FP-101664 SS1
CAAGTCCCAAGACCAAGGCCCAGTGATGCGGTCCCCAGAATACACGAGTGAGACATCCGCAAGATAGAGGGAAGAGGCGACAGGTATCGAAGCCGGGCAGAGTGAGGGGAGAGACATAAGTGGAGAGCGAGAGGAAAGGGCGCGCGAGATGTCCGTTACTAGGAGACTGAGATTGGAGCTCCGCCGATGAACTGTACAGGACCTCCGACCGTTGTACGAAGTGCCGGTATAATTGAGCGCGCGAGTTGTAAGTGGGTGGCTATAGGTTAGTATAGGGTCGCAACATATGCAAGGATTGTGCAGGTTGCAAGACGATTGCAAGACGATCGCGAGCGCTTCGCAACCTTGTTCCAAGCGGATGTAATGATCCGAGTGTTTACCATTCAGGCCAATATTACGATGAGTATACAACGTGTTGAAATGCCATGTAACCGCGGGAATTCTTATCACTCTAACAACTTCGGCGCCGTTTTTGTGATGTGATAGCGTGCTACTTGTACATCCTGTATCTACGCTTCTTGCTAGTATAGCAACGTACGAGTATACAGCTTAGAAGCCAAACAGATTCGAAACCCCCCAAGACACCAGTAAACACATTTTCGTCTCCGTGCAAGACAGGGCCACCTCATCAACATCCATCCGGAAACGTGGCTCTGTCCGCAACCTCGAGGGGAGGGAGCGTCGCAAGGTCCTCGAGGGAGTACGCCGAAACCGACCCGTCCAAATACCTCGAATATCGATCGCCATGAAGGGAGCTCCAGCGTCCCCGGGCGCTCCCGACGTCGCTGTCCCACCCGCGGTACATTTGTGAGGTCGCGGAGGAGGGGACGAGCGAATCCAGGAGGCCGACGCCTGAGGAGTCTGAATCACTGGTCTTGTAGCTGTACGTGCGAGTCGACACACTCTGGGCGTCCCCGTTGGGATCCACAGCAGGATGCAAATTCGAGCTCGTCGGGGGAGTAGGAGATGTGATAGAAGGCTCGCGTCTGAGGGTTCCGCCTTTTACGTCGGAGATAATCTGAACTTCGGGGGACTGAAGGGCTGCCGGACGCAATGCAACAAAGGGCTGTCCACGATTGGGCTCCAGGCGAGGTGGCTCGCTGAGGGGAGTGATGGACCTCTGATGCCCCAGGGGGGAAGAGTGCTTCTCGGAGTCGTCCTGCACAAGGGCGCCTGGAACCTTCTCCCTCTCTTGTTCCCCCACCGTCCCGTGTGTATGCGCACGTCGCCTCCGAAGGTAGACGAAAGCGACAATGGCAGCTGCCAGCACGCCGAGACCTCCAACGATGCCGCCGGCAATGATACCTGAACGAGCCTGAGAGTGGCGTGTGGTAGAAGGGGAAGGCTGTGGAACCGCTGTCTTCTCAGATAGTATCGATGATGTTTGAGTTGTAGTACCATTCGTCCCATTGCCATCCGGGACTGGTTTCGCGGTGGACGCCGGCGAATGGGCGGGGACTCCAGAGAGGCAGGAGGTGTTGGTGCCGTTAACGATCGTGAATATGGTGGACTCAGCTGCGATGTTTGGACCCATCGCCCACAAAACGTAAATCCCCGCCGTAAGATTGACCGACGACCACAAGAACGACTCCGAAGCCGCATCGACATCCTGCCCGATAACCAAATCTAAGATTGGACTGCTAACGTCGCCAAGGTTGGTCACGACGGTGGAGATCAGGAGAGTGATGTTGCAGTCGGCGCCGATGTAGTCCCAACCAACGGTGGTTGACCCGCAGGTGTCCATCGTGTAGGGCATGGTTCCGAAGGTGAAGTTTGGATCCGAGCCCACACTAGTCGGCGTCGCCGAGCTGGTGTCAGTGACGGACGGTTGGGTGCCTACGACGGAGGTCATCGTTGTCGATGTTTGCGCAGGAGGGGGGGGGGGTACTACAACCGTGTCGGTACTACTTGTCACCGTTCCCGTGGTTCCTCCGTCTTGCAATGTTCGCTCAGGGTATATTGTGGAGCTGAATGGATTGAGCGAGAGTCGAGTGCCGGGCAGCGTCACTTGTCTGCGCTGGCCGCTGTGAGGAGCTATCTCGCCGTAAGCCCCATTGGATCGGCGCACCAGAAAATGTGTGACGAGTGCTTACATGCCTTAAGCTCGTTTCGACTTCTGCGAGGATGCCTGGTCGCCTCTTACGATTATCGCCGATGCCTCAGGCTGCGAAGACATGAGCGATACGGCTGCATTGGGACTTATGTATACCGCACGCAATCATCATAAACTTCAGGAAGTTGACCTTGTGTTAGATGAAAGCCGACTCATCTGCACTAGAGGTCCGTTTGCCTACCTTTAGCTTTATCATCGCCCACAGAAGCGATACATCGTGAAGTTTAAGTAGGGTAGAACCTGATTAAGTCCAACTTCATGGCCTATTCAAAGAGGGGGAGATGGTCATCACGTTCAGCAGGTGAGATCGTACCTGGCTCGCTATCGTCTCACCGCCGCCGATGGCGGGTCTGTTGCCCATAGGAAAGCCTGTTGTCTCCATATGGGCTGTGGATCCGCCATGGGCAGGGTGGGTATGTTCAGGAGATGTACATCGATGTGCGGGACAAGCTGCAAGTGTACCCAACGCGTTGAGGCGGGGACACGAGCGTGAGATTGATCAGCTTGCAAAACTCAATCTGGCAGCTACACAAAGTGGCCGCAGTGGCAGGAGGGAAGCCCCACTTCGTGAATGATGTATCTCGCACTGCCCAAGAGTAATCATTGATACAGGAAGGAGAGACAAAGCCGAAGCGATAGGGGCCTGAAGCATGTCCGATGTGCCTCGTCCCAGCGAGCGTCGAAGCGGGCTGCCCCGCCTACATCACAGCAGAAACTGATTAGTTTCAACAGAATATAAGGAATGACGCTACGAACCCGCGCCCAATGTTCACACCTCTCCATCCGGCAGCGGTGGGACGTCGCCAGCAACTTCTTTCGTCGACGCCGTACGAGTGTGATTGCGCGTCCCACGGTGCACACTCCACGTATCTGGACTGGCGCGCTCGCGGGACTCGGGAGAGCTGAGGGACGCGTTCCACATGCTGTCCCTGACGCGGTACATCTGCGAAGTGGCAGATGAGGGGACGGCAGAAGCGCCGCTGGGCCTCCGTGTGTGGGGGGCCACCGAGCTGTGCCGGCGCAGCCATATCACCGAGGCTGCGTCTGCGGCGTCGAAGGTGCGCGGCCTGCGCGGGCGGTCGGCGACGGCGGCGACGGCGTATGAGATAGGGCGATGCGGCAGCTCCTTGTCAAGAAGCATGGGTGGCACTGGCGGGACCGCTGGGGCTGTACACGGTGGGCTGTCTATCGGAGGGGAGATGGCGGCTGTAGGGATGGCTGAGAGTGAGACGGAGGGTTTGCGGCGGTTGGGTTCTAGGCGAGGGAGCAGTGCCAAGGGTGTGGGGTCTTTGGGGTTTGGCACGGGTGTTGTAGCGTCGGCGAGCGGGGAGGATGGAGGGTTATGAGCACTGAGATCCACATGGGAAGACAGTCCACTCCAGCGCGCGGGTCGAGCTGCCCTCCCCGCAGTTGTGAAGCTCCGCCATCGGTATCCTGGTGCAGCTTTGCTACGGAGCGCGAGGTAGATGCAGGTGCCAATGAGAGCAGTGATGAACACGACCCCTCCCGCGATTCCCCCAACGATGGCCCCGGTCTGCGAGGACTTATTAGAAGTGGCTGGCTCTGGCGGCGCGGCGGAGGATGCCATGGAGGTATACAAGCAGGACGAGCTTGAGCCGGAGGAAACGCGAAACGAGGCAGATATGCTTGCGATGTCTGCGCCAACCGCGAGTATCGCGTACACACCGTTTGTCACATTGACCGGCTCCCAAAAGTATGATCCCGCAGTAGCGAGAAGTGAAGAGGAAATGAGCGGCAAATGGAGTAGTGGGGTGGCGGAGTTGTTGAATACGAAGAGGGAGAGTTCTTGACCGGGTCCCTTGTAGTTCCATGAAATCGTCGCATTGCCACAGGTATACGTTGAAGGAACCTCCGCGAAGGTGAGGCTGGGAGCAGATGTCGCCATGATAGATGTATTACTTGTCGACGAGGAAGCAGTTGCATTCCTCCGAGTACCAGCAAACGATGAGACTGCGACGAGACTAGTCAGAGTGGAGATGACGGAGAAAGCGAAAGAAATGCACCGCTCACGCAGCCAATTTACAGAGGACGGCGCGATCGCGCCCGTACAAACCATCGGCGTCCCATTGCCTCCATGAACACATGGAAGAGTTCCGAACCATTGGATTTATCCTGAGTCCCGAGGCAGCGAGGAAGCGCTTCTACCGTCAGGGGCGGTTGCCGGCGAGCGTAGACGTGAGACGAGATGTGTTCCTAATCGACGGTTGAGTCGGGTTCATGAGGGCAACGGTCTGCATCCGTGGTCAGGGAATTTGTTGGGCATCGGGCGTCTCGGTAGCCACGAGGGCATCCCGGAGTAAGTCTATGTGGCACCGGTGCGCATCACGAGAGAGGCTATGCAAACTGTGAATATAAGGAGTCCCTGCAAAACATGTGTTCAATAACTTTGTTACACAAATTGAAGACTGACCTAGTCATAGTACGTCTCAATAGCCAGCCGCTCCAGTACTTCGAGCGAATTTGCTGCATACGTACGGTCTACAATCATATACGCCGCCGGGTAACGACACTGCATCCGCGGCATCATATGGCGCATAGATGTGGCGTATCACCAATAGAAGATCATGGAGAAAAGAGCTACATCGATGCAAGTCCGGGTAACGGGATAGATACATCACGAGAAGAGCTTGTTGACAGAGGTGTTGCCCTCCTGGTTCTTCTTGAGAACCTATTGCGCCGGAATAATGAGTTCGCCGAAAAGCACCTCGGAGCATAAGAGAAACTCACCTTCGCCACTGCGAACTCGAAGTCTTCCTGTGTGACATGTTGCCGGCGCTCACGGAGCGCGTACATACCCGCCTCGGTACAGATACCGCGCACCTCAGCTCCCGAACACTGTCCCATCTTCTCCGCCAGAGCGCGCAAGTTGATACCGCGCTGAAGTGACATCTGAGGGAAAGTGTGAGCGGGCGCAGCAGGAACAAAGCGGACCAAGTGCGTACCTTCCGCGAGTGGATGCGCAGGATAGCAACACGCGCCTCGGGGCCCGGCGGTGGGAACTCGATCTTGCGGTCGATGCGCCCTGGCCGGAGCAGCGCCGAGTCGAGGATGTCTATGCGGTTCGTCGCCATGATGACCTTGATGTTCTTTGTGGGCTCGAAACCATCGAGCTGGTTCAAGAGCTCGAGCATCGTCCGCTGCACCTCCGAGTCGCCGCCGCCGGACCCGCTCTCTCCTCGTGAGCTGCCAATGGAGTCGATCTCGTCCATGAAGATGATAGAAGGCGCGTGTTCGCGCGCCATGACGAACAGTTCGCGGACCATCCGGCTGCCCTCGCCAATGTATTTCTGCACGAGCTCGGAGCCGGAGACACGAATGAACTTGCAGTCTGTGTGGTGTGCGACGGCACGCGCGAGCAGTGTCTTTCCGGTTCCAGGAGGGCCGTAGAGGAGAACACCCTTCGGTTGTGCGATACCGAGCGACTCGAATAGCTCGGGGTGCTTGACGGGCAACTCGATGACCTCCTTGATCTCCTTGATTTGCTTGTCGAGACCGCCGACCATCTCGTATGTGCTGTCCGGAACCTTCTCGACCATCATGAGCGAGACGAGCGGGTCAATCTTGTTCGGCAGGATCTTGTGTATTGTGTAGGAGTCTGACCTGAGGGCCACGCGCAGCGAGGGTGTCAGTGTTGCAACGTCGATTTCGGAGTCGAAGTCCACAACTGAGGTGGGTTGCCATTAGCACAAATTCAAGGCATGTTTAAGCAGCTGCATTCAACATACTGTATTTGCCCTCTGGCTGCACCTTGACGAGAACTTTGTTCTTGCCCATGACCTTCACCACCTCACCGACATAGCTTCCAGGTTCATGCAGCAGTTGCAGCTCCTCTCGTAGTAGCCTCACTATATTTCACATGAGAATTCACCATTTCCTGTTGTACACTGCGTACGCACCGCGTGCATTAAGCGCATTTCGTTGTGCCTCCAACCGCCGCAAGTTCTGGGTCTTCTGATTGATTTCAAGCTCGGCCGCCTCAATCTTGGCCTGGTAGTAGGCCTTCAGTCCGGTCGCAGGGGTGGGTGTATGGATGGCGACAGGCATTGTGGAGGTTGGAGACGAGGGGGAGGGAGGGGATGAGGAGGACGTCGTAAGCGGCGAGCAGGACGCGACATTGGCCTACGCGTCCTGTGTGACACATCACGTGCAAGGTATGCGTAACGGTGTTCTTTGTGACCCCTTCCGCATCAGGCAGTCCAGAAAGATCGTCGAGAGACGCGTGCTCGACGTTCGCTCTTCCTGGCCAAGACCACCATCCTGGTTGTCTTCGTTCGTGCCGAGCGCACCGGTGTTGTTGCATCATAATGATGTCGATTTGGCTGCTCGCTCTAGACAACATGTGCCACGATGCCCTCAGCACCCGCAGCGAACAGACTGAATGGTGAGTGCAGTCCCGAGACCGGCTCCGGGAAAACTCATCATACGGTGCTCAGACAGAGAGAGTCGATCGTCGCTGCCAAACATACGATACTTCGGGACCACCGGGACTGCGGAGACTGAGAGATCATGGACTAGTGCAGGGCCCCTGACTGTAGACAAAGCTTCGTAGTGAGAGGAACCCAGGATGACCACATGTTCTTTCAAGATCAAGCTCGAGAGAACGACAGCTGATAGTACGCCCTACTCTCCACAAAGTAATGAAACTGCTGAAGTCGATCAAAGCAGCGAGGAGACTCCTCTTTGACAGACGTATAGTGCCCTCTTTGCGTCGATAGCAAAGCGGCATCTTATCTGATGTTCGACGAACCTCAATGTGTCGCGGAAGCTTTACATGATGTTCACACCGATAGGCTTCAGCGACTACTCTGCGGCGTCCCCCAATCGCGTATGGCGCACCTCAGACCTCGAGCCCGGTCAGCAGACCATCTACGTCCGCAGCCCCGGGCACTAGACATATTTACGCTGCCGCCGCTACCACCACGACGCCGCAGCGACCCGGCAAAGAGGAGCCGTTCCGAGAATCTGGAAGCGTGTCCCCACCTTCCCCGGCAATGTTCCTGGGGCACATTGACCGGGGGACGTGGCGCCCCGCATTCCGAGCCGTCATCGGCGTCATCTAGGCCCCCCGAGATCTGATGGGCGACGAGCAGGAACGGCGTGCTTGAGCAAAGTCTGAAGCGTATCCCCACCGGCAACGCGACCCGTTAGACGCGTTTTGGGGTGCGAATCGACGAGGGGCCCCCAGGTCCGCATCCCGTCGTCGCAAGTCAACGTCCACCTTTGGCACTGACGATCCGCGAAGAGACGAGAACAGAAGTGTGATGATAGTATTACAGGATGTCGACAGAATTTTAAGGCAATAAGGCTATCGCAAAGTGGGGTGCGTGGGCACAGCGCCGCTGGATGGCAAGAAATAGATACGACGCGGCGAATATTTTTGTGTGTCGCTATGACCTGCTATAAAGGTGAGCATCGCGGAGGATAGCAGCTTCTAGCTCAATAATAGAACTCACATGCCATATTTTCGTTTTAGCTCCTGCCATGAAGGGGAAACGGCAGGGAAACGGGCGACGAAGTCGTTCATTTCCTGCTCTGGGATGCGGTTGAGATCTACTCGGGTCCAGTATCGCGTCATCGCGTAAACGATGTCTCGAGCGTCTTGTTCTCGGCCACGTCTGTCCAGGGCGGTTAGCCCACGTTCACGGGTCGTTCGATGCCCATAAACAGCCGCACGTACAGCGCCCACGCCTTGACTTTTGCTCGTACGAACTCGGTGATAGTGAGGAATGGCACCCCACCCACTGCCATTACCGTTGCGCCGTCGAGCCGTCGAGGGCCCTCTTCTCCCGCGAGCAGGATTTCAATCTGATCTCTTAAGTGGACCGTCAACGGGAGCCGCGGAAGGGGAACTCACATCAATGGCGGGAATAAGCCGCTGGTATTTCACGTGTAATCTGGAGCTTGGTGAATCGTGGTCATGGCAGTGCGCTGGACGTTCAGGCGCAGACTTACCGGTTGCTCCATGGTGAGGTCACTATGGAAAAGTCCTCGTTTCCCGCGCACGCTTGACGCACTCGACGGAATGGATGTGCCGCACCACCTTCCACGACACACGAGATTTCCTGGGTGGGTGTTAACTTGCGTTCACCGGGGACACTGGCTTATGACGCACCTCGGCCAATGATGAACCAGACAGTACGGCCGTCAGAACGTTTCCATGAAATGCATGGGGGACACCAGCATCCCGGAGGAGCTGGGATAGAGCGGCGGCGGCTTGGAGCAAGCGAGAGACTTCGTGCATCGTCGGGAAGGGTGAAAGGCGAAAGCCATCGGGGCCCGGATTTCGAGCTCATGTAGTAGTACGAGCCGGAGCTGGACGCCTAGAGAAGTTGGGAAGGAGCGATCAATGGGCTATGAGTCCGGGATCTGTCCCGTGGCGTCCAGGGCGAAGGCCGAGCGAGGACCGCTGTGAACGCGGTCGTTTCAATGTGATGTGGGCATGCGTACCGATCCGGGTGTGCCAGGATGGGCAGGTGTCTAGGGCGCGTCCAACTCGTGGCCTAGCGTGGCCTATGGGAGCGCGGGGGAAAAGATGTTTTCAGATCCAGGCTAGCATCACATGGCCCGAAGCGTGTATCACCGTGGTTGAACTCTGCCGGAATATTATGACCTAAGGAGCGGACACGACACATTGACTCATTTCCGCTCTTGATCTCGCATATCCTCAGTGAGTAAGAGTGGCTCCTAACCGTCTGCAAGGCTCTCAATCGAAGAGCTATTAATTGGAGTGTGAGTATGCACCTAAGCGATGGACGTCCTCTCGTACCTCTTCAACGCTGACGGCTACCGTTCTGAAGCTTTCTTTCCCAGAGGGGTCCTGATATTTCGGCCGAGTGTACTTTGTCGGCTTTTCGCCGAAGTTCTCTGCTTACCGGTCGTGAGGCTTGTGTATATGGCCATGGTGGAAAAGAAAGTACATATGTACCATGGCCCGGAATGCCGGAGGCTCGTAGACGCCCGCATACTTACGTCAGATGGCCCTGAAATGGGCGTCTACGAAAGTGCCGACTGGCGCGTTCTCCGCGTCTTTTGCCATCCGCCCTTCCGTCTGTCCGCTACCTCAGTCGTGATTTGCACGCGTTCTTGCGTATGTCTACGCTGCTCAGGACGCTTGTCGAACGCCATGTAACCCCTTGGGCTCCTGGTGCACCCATGAAACGTTGTCGAACTCCCTGGATGGCTTGTCCTGGACTACATCTCCCGCGAAGAACGTGCTTGTCTGCTCTCCAAACTAGATCATACTGCCGGACGAATTTGTCGAGAACGGCCACAAATACTCTATGCCGGACATGGCCCACGACACACCCTGCCAGTCCGGGACTAAGGCGGTTCACGACTTGGTTGCAGCGGCTAGGAAAACCACAGGATCCACAAGAGGAGCCGACGGATGGCACCGAGCAGGCCGCAAAAATCGCCATGCTAGAGAAGGCAATGAAGGGGCGGCAGCCGACCGATCTCATGCTACGATGTACGTCTGGAGACGCACCTGTACACTCACACGTTCGTTAACCGTGGCCAATGTGTAGGTACAGTCCTGGACGCGGAAGGTCAGCTGCTGCCTCCTGGCGCCATTTGTTCGTCTATTCACCGCGCTTGCTGTGGTGTTTTACGTGTGTAGGGAGCGTGACCACGATCTCTGGGCAATTCAAGAAGTCCGATTTGTGTTCCGAGCACCGTTTGAACGTAAGTGCCTTTACTCCCACACACGACCGGGATGTCGGGGCCAGCCAGCGTGACATCCGATACTACCATCTCGTCCCTTTCGACTCGGCCAACCACACCCTCCCGCTCGGTGGTTATTGAGGCAGTCCGCCCGATACAGCGGCCGCCCGTTTTTCTACCCTAGGGCACATGCTTCGTGCACATGAGCGAAAGCACGGAAGGCTTCGCCCTATATCTTAACGGGGGGTCGTCGTGGCATGGCCGAGCAGAGAGCGGGCTTACTGCGCGAGTCCATTGCGGTTCAATCTTTACCGCTACGGGAGTTTACATTCCAATCCACTCCGGCTTGGGGTCGCTGGTGACGGGAGCCAGATGCGCCAGGTACCCTCGTGTTGCAGTAGCGGGCGAACATCACCGTGATGATCGTTCACGCACAGGCATGGACATGCTGGGAGGAGAAGGGATCAACCGGGGCAGGATAGTGAAATTGAGAGCGGTAGCTTCATTGACCTTCCACTACCCCCCGGTATATACCTTCTACGCCCCGTCCCCGCAGTTTAACCGGAGTATACAGGCTACTCGTGTCTTCGCATGTTTGTACGTATCTAACGGGTCAGGAGACAGCCTCGTGATCTCCGCAAAATCGATTCAAGGATACCGAACCTCGTGCCTACGATCTTGGTGCGAAAGGAAGCAATCCTTGTACGTGTTCTCCCCAGCAACGGTCGGCCTGCCTGACTCATTATGCATTGCGGACAGGTCAACATCCTCCACATACGTGCCCTCGTCAAGGCAGACACAGTCATCCTCTTCGACACCTATGGCTCGGCCGACTCTCGTTTACACTCGGTGTTCCTCTATCACCTCGAGGTGCGTCTGGATTATCTATGGTACGGGGTGCCCCGCTAATTTTGCTCTAGCATAATCTGAGAGCGAAAACGTCGGGTTTGCCTTATGAGTTCCGGTGAGCAAGCCAGTTCATCCTGCATTCCCTCTCGGGTGCCGATTGTCTTCGCGCTTGACAGCTTAGCGGCTGGTTCACAGAGCGCTGGAGTCGATCTTACTGTCCGTGTTGAGTGCACTGGAAGCGGAAATGGTCTTCATCCGCAACCTCGTCGGGGGACTGCTTGCAGAACTGGAGGACGACATCGATCACGACCGGTTTAAGCGTCTCCTGCACTATTCGCGTAGGTTGGCTAGCTTCCAGAACCGCGCAAAGCTGGTGCGTATATTTCTGCTTCATTCAGATATCTCGCCGCTGAACCTTGTATATTCGTACAGGTTCAAGAAGCTCTGGAGGAGGTTCTCGAGCAAGGTAAGCTCGCTTCGCGTTAAATCTCTTTCGCACCTAACGCCATGTTGTTCGCAGACCAGGATCTCGCAGCCATGTACCTCACGGATAAGAGGAATGGAGTGCCTAGACAACTCGACGACCACGAGGATCTGGAAGTCTTGCTCGAGTCGTTTTCCAAACAGGTTGAGGAAATCGTGAACGAGGCTGAAAATATACAGGTGAGCCACAATCGCGCTTGGTTCGACAGCGCTCATGCTCAACGTGAATATAGTCAAATGTCCAATCCACGCAAGAGATTGTAGAGCTTATCCTCGACTCCAATCGGAACGCGCTGCTAGCATTAGACCTTAAGGTCTCCATTTTGACGATGGGGATCGGGATCGGCACACTTGTGGCTGGCGTGTTTGGTATGAACGTAAGTCGTCAAAATCGGCTAATGGCCACAGTATCTCGGCAGATCCTCATCACATCATTTCGACAGTTGAAAAGCCATTTCGAGGACCACGACTACGCATTCTACGTCATGAGCGTCGCTGCGATTGCTGCATGCACGGGCGCGGCATGGATCGGAGTGCGCCGGTACGAGACAATCATACGTTCTGTATTGTGTGGCAAAATAGCTCACCTCGGTCACAGGCTCGCCCGGATCCGTAAAGTCGGGCTATCTAACGGGAACCGCAAGAAGCCTGAAAACCGGCGGTGGAACTTGTTTTCACTACGTGGGCGCCGACCTGACTCTTGGTCATGATCATCTTTTTGTTGCTGTTTGAGGCAGTACTTCCCTCGGGCCAGGCCCGTCATGCTCTGCATTCTCATGCCCCCCGTCCACTCGTTTCGTCCACCCCCCTCCGCCTCTACACGTTTCACACCCTCCGCTCTTGCACCATCTTACGACCGGCACATACTGTATAGGATATCTACATGTATAATGCATACCGCCCAGCCTATAGAATGACCGTCTCCATGCCCGTGCGAGCATTTGAGCGGGGAAGTTAATCGAGTTTAAAGTTCGTTTACACAAGTCGAATCGGAGGGACAGCCGTATCGCGCCGCACTCGGCAGCGTTCCGCGCCCGGATGCTCTTCCTGGGTGCCGGTCCCTCCGTCGTCTCGCGCCTCCGGGCAGCGAGCCGCGCCAATTTCCTAATTGAGCGCCGGCCCGACTTCGTGCCGCGCAGGGGGTACTCGCCTTCGGCAGCCGAGGAGGGGTTTCCTTTACTCCTTTCTCCTCGTCGCTGCCAGGTGAGTAACGTTCGCCCTCGCGCGGGCTTTTCTGCTTTTCGGAGTCGTTGCTAACGACTCCTTTCTCCTCGTCGCTGCCAGTGCGACTTTTTTGGTTATACAGTCGTATACTCCCATCTATCGAGATCAGAGAAAATTTCCTTCATGTCCA
>NW_007360337.1:173584-178642 GCF_000271585.1 Trametes versicolor FP-101664 SS1
CAAGTCGAATCGAGGGACAGCCGTATCGCGCCGCACTCGGCAGCGTTCCGCGCCCGGATGCTCTTCCTGGGTGCCGGTCCCTCCGTCGTCTCGCGCCTCCGGGCAGCGAGCCGCGCCAATTTCCTAATTGAGCGCCGGCCCGACTTCGTGCCGCGCAGGGGGTACTCGCCTTCGGCAGCCGAGGAGGGGTTTCCTTTACTCCTTTCTCCTCGTCGCTGCCAGGTGAGTAACGTTCGCCCTCGCGCGGGCTTTTCTGCTTTTCGGAGTCGTTGCTAACGACTCCTTTCTCCTCGTCGCTGCCAGTGCGACTTTTTTGGTTATACAGTCGTATACTCCCATCTATCGAGATCAGAGAAAATTTCCTTCATGTCCAACGATGGCCAGACAGAGGAAGAACAAGCAGCGGCTACCTCCGGAGCAGCGGTCGTCCTTCTGGAGTGCACTAAGGCAGTCGAAGACTACCGCGGCGGCACGATCAACAAGGCACAAGCCCTCCTTGTTATCGCGACTCAGCTCGTCGGCGCCGAGACCCAGTCGAACGGAACCCCCGGCGACAGCGCTACCATACAGTCGTACCTCGCCATGCTCGATGAAGTCGACAGACGGAAACAGCCGGTACCTGAATCAGGAGAGGGGATCAGAAGGGATCAATCCGAGCACGCCGAGAGAACGGAACGCGAGCGTCGAGCCGCCGGTACGCCTGAGTCTATTCGAGCGCCTGAACCCAGCCGGTCTCGCGAGTCGAGCGAGGAGATGGACGAACAGCCGTCAAAACGAGCGAAGGTCGACCCCGCCTCGTACGCCTGGGCCGCGTCCGAGTTCTTGCTCGAGTCGCAGTTGCACCCCCACGTCGCCCGAACACTCGAACTCATACGAGTGTACGGAGAGGACCTCGCTCAAGCCAAGCGTCATATCAACTCGTCAGCCGCCGCGCCCGAGTTCCCGGAAGCAGAGTGGGCGAACGTTCTCACCGGACGCGCGATCGATCTCGACCACGTCTTCGCAGGGCGCTACACACCCGGATCAGAGGAGAAGGTCTCCGAGCGCATCGGGGAGCTCGAGCTATCCTACAGAGCGCCCGTCCCTGCTAAAAAGATTAGCAACTTTGGCGACTGGGTCTTCGCTTGGAAGCGCGCGTCAGTCGCGGTCACGTTCGCGTTCCCCCATCGGCGCGAGGAACTGGACGACTACGGCGAGTACATCATCGGACTGTTCGGCGCGCTCGCGCCAGAAGTCCACACGCGCGTCCTCGACTTCGACCGCGCCGTGCGCAAGCGCGTCGGGGCAGCTAGGCGATACTTGCTTACCGACATCAACAACTTTGCCGACCTCCGGCTCCAGTACATCGACGCATGCGGAGCGAACGTGTACCGCGCACAAGCGTCCGCGCGCGACGGAGGACCAGTCGCGCGACGCCCCACTGGAGGGCGCCAAAAGGACGCGTGCCGCCGATGGAACAGCGAAGAGGGCGCCGGTTGCCCTAGCAGGGCCGGCGAGTGTCCGTACAGACACGCATGTTCAGCCTGCGGAGCTCGGGGGCATAAGCGACACGAATGCGCTAAGAACGCGCGTGCCGCATGAAGACGTCACACAACCGCGTTTCCTACGTTCCTTCGTGTGGGACGACCGCAGGAAACCGACACGGCGCTTCGCCGACGTATCTCTCACACACCCCCCTGTCCCGGACGTCCCGCGGGCTGTCCGGGAGGACCCCGTGGTGAACGCGACGCTGCGCGACCACCCGGACCTTTTCAAAATTGTTTGCCCCATAGACGTCGACCGCTTCGCCGCCTACCTGGACGATCACCCAAACCAGGACTTCGTGCAGTCCGTGGTGCGTGCGCTGCGGGAGGGTTTCTGGCCGTACGCGGACGTCAAGCCGGCCGACTACCCGGACACGTGGGACGAACGCCGCCCTGCCCCACAGGAGGAGAAGGCAGCTCAGTTCTTGCGCGCCCAGCGAGACGAGGAGATTGCCCTCGACCGCTACTCTGAGGGTTTTGGGGCGGAACTGTTTCCCGGGATGTACTCCATGCCCGTCCACGTTGTGCCCAAGCCGCACTCGGAGAAGTTTCGCCTTGTCAACGACCAGAGCGCGGGCGCGTACTCGCTAAACTCTATGATCAGGCCCGAGGCTATCAAAGGCGCCGTGTTGGACGGCATTCCGGCTCTCGGAGAATCCCTCCGCAAGTTCCGGAGAGCTCACGCCGGAGAGCAGCTGATCATGTGGAAGTCGGATGTCTCTCAGGCATACCGCCGGATGCCCGTGTCGCCGTACTGGCAGATACGGCAGGTGGTCACTATCGACGGGGTTCGATATGTGGACCGCTGCAATCTTTTCGGAGGTCGCGGCTCACTGCGGGTGTGGGCTGCGTTCGACTGTCTGGTGGCCTGGATTGCCGAGAACAAAGCTGGGGTGGACTTCAAGCTCAACTATGTGGACGACGACTTCGGTTTCGCTCCCATCAGCGACGTCATGTGGTACGAACCCTACAAGCGCTATTTTCCCACCCCCCAAGCTCGCCTCTTGACTCTCTGGGACGAACTGCGTATCCCTCACGAGCTCACGAAGCAGTTGCATGGCACGGACTTGCCCATCATAGGTTTCAACGTCGACCCCAACGCAATGACGGTGACTCTCCCCGACGAGGGCAAGGCACGCCTCCTCGACGCCATCGACTCCTTCTGCGACATCACTCCCGGCAACAGGCGGAGGTCCCTCGCGGAGTTCCAGGCTTTCACTGGCTACGCCAACTGGGCCTTCAACGTGTACCCTCTCCTCAAACCTGCGCTCTCAAACGTCTACGAGAAGATGATCGGGAAGTCCGACCGCCTCGCGGGCATCTACGTCAACGCTGCCATCGTCCGCGACTTGCAGTGGCTGCGCTCACACGTCCTCAAGTCCCCTGGCGTGCACTTCCTGTCCGCAAACGCTTGGTCCCCCGCAGACTTGGTTCAGGGCTCTCTGGGCGACGAGTTCGCCCTCACCGACGCATCGGGCCACGGGTTGGGGATCTATTTCCCCTGGTTGCGACTGGGTTTCCATTGCGAGCTTCCTGACGGTGCGCCCACTGAGACAATCTTCTTCTTCGAGGCCCTCGCTATCTGCGCCGCCATCCACAAGGCCCGCGACTGGCGCAAGGCGGGACGTTGCATCAAGCGTCTCGCCATCCTGTCCGACAACTCGAACAGTGTCGCTGTTTTCAACTCCCTGCGAGCGTCGCCCACCTACAACCCCATCCTAAAGAGCGCAGTTGACGTCATGGTCGAGTGCGCCGTCGACGTCCGCGTCGACCACATCCCCGGCGAGCTGAACGTCATTGCGGACGCGCTCTCCCGTGGCAAGCTTGCGCTTGTCCGAGAGCGCGTCCCTGACATCACCCTCTTCCACCTTACACCCCCTCGAGATGCGCTGGGGGCGGCGCAGTTATGATTACCGCCTCCCGTAAGTCGCGGCAGCCCGTCCGGCTGCCGTGGACTTTAGAGCGCCTCGTCCACGAGCGCGCGATCGCGCTCGGACATGCGCTCGACTCGAGCACCAAGCTTTCGTACTCCTCCGCATTAAACAGTTATCTAAATTTTGTCCACCTCCACATGTTCCCCATAGAACCAACCTCCGAGACCCTGAGTCTCTTCGCCACCTACATGTGCCACCACATCGAGCCCCGCTCGGTGGATTCCTACCTCTCGGGGATCTGCAGCGAGCTCGAACCCTTCTACCCGGCGGTACGTACCGCACGCGCCTCGCCTCTCGTCTCGCGCACCATGAAAGGCTTCAAACGCCTCCGCAGCAAGCCTATCGTGCGCAAGCGAGCGCTGTCCAAGGACGAGCTCGCGCGCGCGGTCGCTTCTTTCGGCCTCAACCCCTCCCACGACGACCTCTTGTTTATAGCCATCCTCCTCACGGGCTTCCACGCCCTACTGCGTCTAGGCGAACTGGTCTGGCCAGACGACACCGCGCTACAAACCTACCGCAAACTTACGATGCGCACATCGGTCAAAGTCGACGCCAACACGTTCGAGTATCTACTGCCCGCGCATAAGGCGGACGCGTTCTTCGAGGGGAACCGCGTCCTCGTTCAGCGCTCCGCTGGCGCACCCGATCCCCACGCCGCGTTCTGCGCTTTCCTCAAAATTCGCGACACCGCGTTCCCATTCCGCGCCGAGCTTTGGCTCCGCGCGAACGCCACGGTGCCGACGCGCTCGTGGTTCATGCGACGTCTTCGGGGGATCTTCCCACGAGACATCGCGGGTCACTCAATGCGCGCTGGAGGCGCGACCTCCCTAGCCGCAGCGGGTGTCTCACCGACCACCATCCAAGCTCTCGGCCGCTGGTCCTCGGAGGCGTGGCTCGTTTACATCCGTAAACACCCCGCGCTTCTCAGCGCCATGTTGTGCGACGGGCGTTCGTTGCACGACGGCCCCGCGCGCGCCGTCGCGCTCTAGATCCTGCGTCCGCTCCGGTTTTTTGCCCACGCCCTGTCTCCACCCCCACTCCCGTACAAAAACCTTCAAAATCCTACAATTTCTTTCCTCACCATCTTCCGACTCATTCTTTCTTATTCATATTTAGACTTGTAGCGTTTCGGCTCAGAAATGCCAACGTTGGATGCCGCCCCCCAGCCGCGCACGTGCTCCTGCACAACCGCGTCGGGGCGGCATCCGAGTTTGCCTAAAATCCGGGAAAGTCCAGTCGAGTTTCGCGGGCAGGGGACCGAGGATTCGTCGAGTTTAAAGTTCGTTTACACAAGTCGAATCGGAGGGACAGCCGTATCGCGCCGCACTCGGCAGCGTTCCGCGCCCGGATGCTCTTCCTGGGTGCCGGTCCCTCCGTCGTCTCGCGCCTCCGGGCAGCGAGCCGCGCCAATTTCCTAATTGAGCGCCGGCCCGACTTCGTGCCGCGCAGGGGGTACTCGCCTTCGGCAGCCGAGGAGGGGTTTCCTTTACTCCTTTCTCCTCGTCGCTGCCAGGTGAGTAACGTTCGCCCTCGCGCGGGCTTTTCTGCTTTTCGGAGTCGTTGCTAACGACTCCTTTCTCCTCGTCGCTGCCAGTGCGTAC
>NW_007360337.1:178662-186467 GCF_000271585.1 Trametes versicolor FP-101664 SS1
TCCTGCACAACCGCGTCGGGCGGCATCCGAGTTTGCCTAAAATCCGGGAAAGTCCAGTCGAGTTTCGCGGGCAGGGGACCGAGGATTCGTCGAGTTTAAAGTTCGTTTACACAAGTCGAATCGGAGGGACAGCCGTATCGCGCCGCACTCGGCAGCGTTCCGCGCCCGGATGCTCTTCCTGGGTGCCGGTCCCTCCGTCGTCTCGCGCCTCCGGGCAGCGAGCCGCGCCAATTTCCTAATTGAGCGCCGGCCCGACTTCGTGCCGCGCAGGGGGTACTCGCCTTCGGCAGCCGAGGAGGGGTTTCCTTTACTCCTTTCTCCTCGTCGCTGCCAGGTGAGTAACGTTCGCCCTCGCGCGGGCTTTTCTGCTTTTCGGAGTCGTTGCTAACGACTCCTTTCTCCTCGTCGCTGCCAGTGCGACTTTTTTGGTTACCCACCATCCCTATCCCTTTTACATATCTGTATTTCTACCCGACCTACAGTTACTTTCTTCCTAGATCAGTACTAGTCCCGCATGTAGCGTTTCGGCTCAGAAATGCCAACGTTGGATGCCGCCCCCCAGCCGCGCACGTGCTCCTGCACAACCGCGTCGGGGCGGCATCCGAGTTTGCCTAAAATCCGGGAAAGTCCAGTCGAGTTTCGCGGGCAGGGGACCGAGGATTCGAACGGAGACTCGTGATCGGCCGAGTGACCGACATCAGCGCTACTTTCCCCAACGCGGGTTGCGGAGAGCCTCCATCTCCACGCGGTGAAGCGTCCTCTCTTCATATCGCTGGGTTCTTTGTCGTCGAAGGGTGTTCCCGCTATCTATGAACAGGTCATAAGAGGTGCGAACTCGTTGATTTTCCCGAGCTCTGTCATCTGCTGCCCCCCATGAAGTCCTGACGAGATGGCCCTGCACAGCGACCAGCGCAGACAGGTCTCTCTCCCCGGCACCCGACTCTCGCTTGACACATCCACCTTTACGTCGGACCCTGCATCGACCTCGTCAACGGGAGGACTCACGGCAACGGTGACAAGTACCGACACGGTTGTAGTACCCCCTCCTGCGCAAACAACGACAACGATGACCTCCGTCGTAGGCACCCAACCGTCCGTCACTGACACCAGCTCGGCGACGCAGACTAGTGTGGGCTCGGATCCGAACTTTACTTTCGGGACCATGCCCTACACGATGGATACCTGCGGGTCAACCACCGTTGGGTGGGACTACATCGGCGCGGACTGCAATATCACTCTCCTGGTCTCCTCCACGGTCTTGCCCAACCCTGGCGACGTTAGTAGCTCGATCGTAGGATTGGTTATCGGGCAGGATGTGGATGCGGCTTCAGATTCTTTCTCGTGGTCGTCGGTCAATCTTACGGCGGGGCGATATGTCTTACGAGCGACGGGCCCGAACATCGCAGCTGAGTCTACCGTATTCACGATCGTAAACGGCACAGACACATCCTGCCTATCCGGATCTCCCTCCCCCTCCTCGACGGCGTCTGCAACATCGACACCATCAGGGACGTCCGTGATCCTCACGAGCAGCAGCTCTGGGGTACTGCCTACCTCATCGTCCGTCTCCCTCCCTGTGACAAACGCCGTGTCCAGCCGCGCCCGGGCAGGTGCAATCGCGGGCGGGATCGTGGGCGGTGTCGCCATCGTCGTTGCTGCCGTCGCCGCCTACTTCTTCTTCGGGCTATGTCGGCGGACGCCCACGCGTTCCCGCTCCGGGCGTCGTGGGCACCTGGGAAAATGGGGTGGTCTCTCTTCCCGCGACTCCGGGATGGACGAAGGTCTCCCCGTCTCGACGGCACCCACCTCAGGAAAATCACCCTTGGGTTTGGGCATTCCAAAGCGCCGTGAGACGACGGAGTCCACGGGCGCCATTCTTACGTCGTCCCACGGACACAACGCCAGCCGGGGCGTCTCGGATGAGGACGTTTCCACGCTCGCGCACGAAGAGAAGGTTGCGTCCAGCAGAGGCATGGAGTACTTCCCAAACGTTCCGCCGCTGACTGGGAGCCGTCGCCGCTCGTCGTTGTCAACCGCATCACCGCCGATCTCCCCAGTTTCCGAGCCTCCCAGCGCGCGCGGATCCTACGGTCGCACTCGTGCGAAGTCCTCGAGCCAGTCGCACCGCGCAAATGCCCTGGCCAAGCTCGATGGCGACTCCTCTTCCCCAGCGTCGTCCGTGCCGACGACTCCTCGCACACGTTCACCCACGGTCCCTCGGCGCTCTGTCGATAGCATGCAACTGCGCACATTCGATGCGCCGTCGGGCCCCATGCAGGTCGCAAGCCCCGTGGCCGCCGTGTCAAATGCGGCTGCGATGAACCGCACCTCTTCGGGCAACAACCCGCGTCGGGCGACACGGAAGCCGGTGCCGACTTTGGACGAAGCCGACATGATGCCGCCGCCCTCGGCCACTTCCCTCACTACGCCCACTCTGTCCTCATCCTACGCTTCCAGCACCACCATGAGCCGCGGCTCGAGCGTGTCTAGCTCTACCGTGGCTGGCCGCTCGCCTGCTCCCTCCCCTCACCCGGTGTACAACCACAGGGCAGACTCTGGATCAGGCTCAACCCTGCGCGCACAGGGCGCTTTGCCGGCTCCCGGTAGACAGCACTCGCGCGAGGACCTGATCGCGGCGGGCATGGAGCTGCCGAACTTGAACCACAAGTCCAGCTTCGGGGACAAGCAGGTCCACTACATCATTCCGGACATGCCCCCTCCGCCCCGCGCGTAGGCGCGGAAAAGTGTACTACTAATTGACTCGGTGAGTTCTAGCGTTCTGTAGCTCGTTGAGTGTATGCTGACGAACTTTGACGCAGTGTACCTCTATGATCCCCCTTGTCTACCGTCGCTCTCTGCTCGTTTGCACCGTCTCTCGTTGTCGTCGGAAGTTGGAGGAGGTTGGATCTATCTTGCTTTATATATCATCTATGGGACTTGGTTACTTATCACCTACTGCGCTTCTGCTCTTGCCTACACTTACGTTCGCGCCTTCTACTCTTGAATGCCCTCCTCCCCTGATCGCCATCCCCGCGCGCCTGCGCGCATCCCCATCCACTGCTCCATACTACTTTCTAGCTACCTTTCACGACGCTTCACGCTCCACGGATTACGACCTTGATGATCGTGCTCCAGGGTATACGGGTTCCCTGCTCTTCCGTGCGCGTGTTGGTCTATAGCTTTTGGTGATGCTACATAAATGCCACTTGTTGTGTTCTTCGCTCTTTCAGTACCCTTCATGCAGGTCGTTCGTTTTGCCTACGAAGGTTCTGCGTACATACACGCTATACCAGGAGCGCGTGGTATCATAGTGTAGCGCATACAGTCAAGTGCCGCGATTGCTACTCTGTCCGTCATACTGTCGTTAGTCGACAAGAACACCATGTTCCAAGACAAACCGAGAGGTTAGTGAATCCGCGCGATACGTATTATACACATTAGTTGGTATCAAGAGATAGTACAACAGTGTCACTGAGGAATAGTAAGCCCCAAGCTCTCGAATATCTGGCGCAGCGCGTCCTTCGTCCTTTGGCTGAGCTTCCCCGCAGGGCCCTCCGCGCCCTCCTGTATGCCCTTCCCCAGCTTCTCCGCGGCGCGCCGGACGTGCTCGTCCGAGCGCGCCCACTCGCCCTCCACGCGCTGGCGCTCCCACCACTCCGTCGAGGCCGCACGCAGCGCGGGCTGGCGCTCCATCGCGGCATGGACGAAGCGCGTGTTGACGAGCTGCTGCTGTGCTTTTTGCAGCTGTGCGCGCGCGATGGTCATGAGTGGCGCGGGGTTCGGTTTTGGGGGTGATTTGGGGAGGGCGTGGAGGAGGATTGGGAACACGAGGAAGAGCAGGTGGCGGACCATCCAGAGGTTGTCGTGCCACTTATGATCCGACAATGTAAGCATATGTTCAAAACACATACGGCGAGTGAGGGACGTACCATGAAAACGTTACGGCCGTCGCGCGGGATACCTATTGGCGTAGTGGCCACCCAGTAGCCTTCCACGATGAAGCCCGCAACAAGCAGCGCGACCGCGTATGTTCTCCACCGCTCGCGTCCGCTCCCTTGTATGGTTATCAGGCCAGCCAATGCCGCCTCTTTGATATATCCCAACCCTAGCCGTGGCGCAGCGAAGATGAGGTACTCGTCAAACGTCGTGCAGTATTCACAGTCCTGAATGACCGTCTGGCCGAATCTACGTGAACACGGAATATGAGTATGCGCCTGACGCGCAAACAGGGTAGGAGCGACCTAACGTAGAGCGTACGCATGTCGAACGAAGACAGACGCGTGAGGAGCGTCTCTAGTGGTTTCGGCAGCGGCGCGTCGGAGGGTAGTCCTGCACTTTGCAGCAGCACGGTGCGTATCGTGTCGGATGGTGTGGTCAAGGGTATCTTTAGCCTCTGAAAGATGTTTGGTGGCCAGTGTAGAAAGATGGTATAAAGTATCGACAGAGTGTGGAAGACGACGAATAGAGTGAGCGCGTTGTGGAGGGTGAGCAAGTCAGGTTGGCGGCGCATGATGAACGCGGTCGAGACGAGAACGATGACCGCGGCTACAAGAAACGCGTCCACTGACGCGCTCACCACAGGCATCTAGTCTACAGTGCCGAGGGTGAGAGGATGCTTGACGCCGTCTTCGATGTGGTGGGGACCGTGGAGAGCAGCGTCCTCGGGTCCTGTGCCTTACGCTTGGTGCGGGCGTCTAACGCCGTCGGCGACACGCGAGCCGTAACGCTTATGTAAGCAATATCACCGGCTCTGGTGCCTGCCCGGAGCACAGAGTCTCTCTTTCTTGTTTACCATCGTCTTCGCATTCTGCAGTCCCAACAACAAGGATCACTTCGAGCTCTCTCATATTTGTATGCTTTTGGCGCCGATCTTCTGAAGATCTACGTTTCCTGCGAGTCACCTTGTGCACCCTTGACTTCATCTCCCATAGCGCCAATTAAGGGATGCTCCGTGTCCATGGTGTTTCAAGCTGCCAGTGCAAGCAATCTGGTCGAACCTTGGCGGCATATTTCGGCGCTGTCGTCAAGCCTCCTGTTAATGGCGTGCAGCCGGGTCAAATAGGCTTGATAAGAGGGCAAGGTACGCGTATCATCTTGCCCGCGCGGGTACGTTTTCAGGCCGTGCCTTGCATCCGGTATCCTTTCCATCTTGAAGACGTGCACTAGATAGCATGGGTTCCATGTTTTCTCAATGCTTTTTTTGGTGTGGATTTCAATGCCGTTGGTTGTCGGTGCGGGTGAAGGGGTTCCCTGGAGCGCGGGCATTTTGATAGTCCACGAACTCGTACCGTATGAATGCCGACATGTTCCCCAACTTGCGAAGATGCGACGTAGCCGACTTGGCTCACAGCCACGGCGCATAACTGAAGATTAGACATAAGCATGCCGGCAACGACCCTCTCTGCTTCACCGCCATCAGGCCAGCGTGGTCGACACGTCAGGTGCGTACATCTCTCTCTTTGCGCAGATGGCATCGCTGACAGTTATCTCAGCGACGCGCTATGGACCATTCATTCATGTACGTCCTCAACTGGGACGTCCTCCTTCACATCACCACTTTCCTTGAACGTCGTGATCTATCCCGTCTCTCCAAGACTTGTCATGCTTTACACGCCATTACCCTCAGACAGCTCCTTTATGGCCCCATCGACCTCCGCCCAGATACCCTACTGTCATTCCATGGCTTCTTGACTGGTGACTTGACATCCCCCCGAGCGCCGTTCGTCAGAGACCTCATCATTAATTGCTCATTATCTCGTCCACGCCGACGGTGCAAAGACTCCGGGGATAACGAAGACCTCATTCCGGCCGCGGAAATCCTTACTGCAATCCTCCGGAGCACCTACCGCCTGAGAAGGCTGGAGCTCGACTGGGCCGCCGCAGGTCTATCCAGCTATCTGCACGACACCGTGTCCGCGCTAGCCCATCTAGAGGAGCTGCGCATTCCGTTCGTCTCTCAGAGGCTGTGGGATGACCTCCAGGGCCTCCGCGCGCCTCTGCGCAAGCTGTCGATGCAACTTGGACCTATGCAAGGTTCATCCGTGGCGGACCCCCTGCCTCTCATGGAACGCTTCTCGTCGACGCTCAAGGAGGTCAGCCTCGCCAGTGTACAATTCAAGGAAGGGTCGGTCCAATATCCCGGCGTGCACAAGCTCTCGCTCTCCGACTGTTACTTCGATTTCCTGCTTGGAGGCATTGACGCTACGCCTGTATCGGCCGCCTTCCCCAACGTCACGGAGCTGTCGTTCTCCGCTGCGCGAGTGCACCCGGAGGTCTCTCAATGGTTTGAAGGCCGGAACTGCGACAAGCCGGAGCTCATCGAACGCTGTCGCCGGACGAACAAGGACGAACTGAAGCAGGACGGCGGCTGGCAGCACCTGCAGTGGGTCCGCGTGGGCCACGTCGTCGATCTCTACATGCTCGGCCTGGGTCGACACGTCCCTCACGTCGAGATCGAGATGCTCTCGGAGTCGACATTCCATTTGATGCAGGACGTGCTGCGAGATACCACCCCGTCGTCTCTCTCGCTCTCACTTTTCGCTGTGGACCGGATCCTCGACTGCATACCCCGCCTGTTCTGCGCGGGAGATGCGACAGATGGTCTCTCGCATTTCGCCTTGACGCTGCGATGCGTGAAGCCGACTGTTGATATGGACAAGCTCATTGTACGTGTACCTCAACTACTATCGTGCGAGGAATTGCTCATAAGTACTTTGCAGACTCATCTCTCCGAGCTGCTTGCGCCTCTCCGGGTTGAACGTCTCACGGTCCACTTGCAGAGGTGGGACACCGTCGGCATCTACTACCTGCCCGAGGAGGACTTGCGTCCTATCGACGCTTGTCTGGACCGCATATACGCACAAGCGGACGACTTTGCTGGTCGGATGATGCAGGGCATCCCGTCCTTACGCGACGTGTACGTACGTGTAGGTAATCGCGAGACGAAAGGGCAAGCTCCTCTCCCGGTTGAGAGCAACATGCATTAGAGCTTGAGGACGCGGAACGCTCGAAGGATTGGTACCATCCCTTAAACTGTACGTCACAATTTCTGTTCTTCAGTGAAAAGGCTGTCTTAACATCCTTAGGTGAAGAATATATCCACGGTTAATGCCCATAGACCATAGACGGGCTATGTGTCCACTGTCTACTCGTTGCCTCCTATGTTAAGACTTACTATTTTAATTCAGCCTGACAACCTGATAGACACTCCCACGCAATCATTTCGAATTATAGAGGAACGCACATAAAACAGAATGCAGGCTATCGCATATGACGGAGTAAGAACGTGTCCCGCATATGAGCGCTAAATGTAAAACTCACGTATAGGGGGGCGCAATCTGTAGCCCCTTTCCCGCAAGTACTCTGGTCCGGGCTCTATTGAGGCTCGGCGTACTCGTAGGATAGTGGGGCAGGTAGAAAGGCTGCCCGCACTAGGCGCGCGGGTTCCGAATACCCGCACGCCGCACGCGTCTATCTAATACATCATTATCTTATCTCTGCCCAGCGCGTACGGCGCTGGGCTCGTGGATGTACGATGCCCGTAACGACCCGATCCTGGGTCGTTACACTCTCCCCCTCTAGACACGACATACGGGTCGTGTTGTATAATACAATGGTGTGATGAATGCCTGCAACTCGTAGCAGTGCTAGCACCGAAATATACAAGGTCGCGCGCGGTGCGTACGCGACCCATTGGTTATATACAAGGGTGATGGAGGAGCCAATTGGGGCTCCTCGACGATACCGAACCACAAAACATTTATATACAATGTTTAGGCTGCAAATTGGAGCAGCGCTACCGTCTG
>NW_007360337.1:186487-187380 GCF_000271585.1 Trametes versicolor FP-101664 SS1
GGCGTACTCGTAGGATAGTGGGGCAGGTAGAAAGGCTGCCCGCACTAGGCGCGCGGGTTCCGAATACCCGCACGCCGCACGCGTCTATCTAATACATCATTATCTTATCTCTGCCCAGCGCGTACGGCGCTGGGCTCGTGGATGTACGATGCCCGTAACGACCCGATCCTGGGTCGTTACACTCTCCCCCTCTAGACACGACATACGGGTCGTGTTGTATAATACAATGGTGTGATGAATGCCTGCAACTCGTAGCAGTGCTAGCACCGAAATATACAAGGTCGCGCGCGGTGCGTACGCGACCCATTGGTTATATACAAGGGTGATGGAGGAGCCAATTGGGGCTCCTCGACGATACCGAACCACAAAACATTTATATACAATGTTTGGCTGCAAATTGGAGCAGCGCTACCGTCTGAATTTATTTGTGCGAGACGGTCGCACGAGTGGTAGTGGTGAGGTATACACAACGCCATGTGGACGTTGTAAGAATGAGAGGGTGACTGCGACTTGAAGCAGTAATACCGGATTGTAACGCGATACGGTCGCGGGAGGGAGTTTCATTTGTTTTTTATGACTGCCAAGTGAAGCAGTCATACCGTATGCTCGAACACGATACGGTCATGCTAGTAAGACGAGTAGAAACAGACTGCAAATTGGAGCAGTCCTACCGTCATATGGTAGTATAGGTGCGCATGACGGATGCGCGTGCGAGCTCTTGATGCGAACGAACCTCAGCTGAGGGTTCGTCTATGCGGATGCGGGAGAGGGGACGTGGGTGGGGGAGCTGGCGCGACTGGACCCCGACCCCGCCGTTGAGCGAGGCGCCGGGGATGGCACCCGGGACCCGACAGACGCAGCGTCCGCCGTGCCCTGGACGTCCTCCATAGGCC